>NC_089877.1:12352500-12610000 GCF_040182565.1 Anser cygnoides | reverse complement strand
GTGAGCGCAGTGCCGGGGACACGGGCGTGCAGCGGGGACGCGCAGGACTGGCCGGGAAGGAGGTGGAAAACAACCTGCAGAAGGCATCAGCCGTGTTTTCCCCTCCTGGAGCTTCCTGTTATTCCTCCGGCAGCACCTCCCGGCGCGGCGGGGCCCAGCTGCTGGCGGCCGGGTCACCGTGGTGTCACCCGGCTCCCCGGGGCGGCCAGGGCCCCTCGCGCGGGGGCCGCGGGGCTGTTCCTATGGGCTGGAGCCCAGAGGTCGGGCAGCAGCTGTGTCGTGTCCTGCCGGCACGCGTGGCCCTGGGGACGGGGCTGGGGCTGCTGCCGGACGATGGCAGCCCCGGTGCTGCCATAGCTCTCCCGTTCCCACCCCCAGCCACGCACGTCGGGGGAACGGGGGGACAGGAATGTCCTCCTCACCTGACTGAGCCACCGCAGGGTGCCCCATTTCTCCATCCCTCCTTCCATCCATCCATACAACCATCTACCCACCCACTCCAGCCAGCCATCTGTCCATCCATCTTTCCATCCAGCCCTCCATCCTGCCATGCACACATCCATCCAGCCCTCCCTCCATTCATCCCTGCATCCCTCCATCCCTCCCTCCATCCCCCCTTCCACGTACCCCACCCACACCTCCCTTCCCAAGCCTCACCCCAGCACCCCCATTTTCGTTCCACCCATCTCTCTCCACCCCTCTTTCCCTCCTCTTCCTCCCTCCCTCCATCTCCTGCCCACACCAGGAGCTGGGGGCCCAACCAGACCCTCCAAGCCTGTCACCCCTTAGCTGGCTGAAGGCACAAGGGCTGCTGGAAACATGGGAAAAAAAAAAAAGGAAAAAAAAAAAAGTCTCCTTCAATTTCAACCTATTTTAACCCCTTTAAGCCCATCCCCTCATTATTTATAGTCTAACCTCTGCCTTTCCAAGGTCCACGGAGCTTTCCACAAACACCTGAAGCTCTTTCTTCTCCTAACAGACACAAACTGGTGAAGGGCTGCCAAGGGCTCTCCAGGGCTCGCTGCCCAACATGGGGACAGATTTTGGGTGGGTAGCCCAGGGACTCGTGTGCTGGGGACACAAGAGGGCAGTGAATGACTGAAATCTCCCCCCTTGCCCTCCCCTCTGGGGCTGAGCAGAGGAAAGCAGACGTTTCTCACCCAATAATTATTTTCTCAGTTATTTCTGAGCTGCGAGGTCTGTCGAAACCTCCTCTGCCCAATGAGTAAGCCGAGTTTTGACAAATTTATGTGTTTCCAGCACAAACTGGGGCTGCACCCCGCCTTGCCACGGCAGCGGACCCCCTGCGTCAAGGACCATGGGTGATGTGGGGACCCCTCCACGCCACCGTTTGCTATGGGGAGGAAAGCGTGAAAGTGTAAACAAGGAGGTAACTTCAAAGGCAAGCTGGCCTCACGGGACACCTGGGGACATCAGCCCGGCTCGGCACGCCGTGAAATTATTTTTGCACCTCCGGTGGGATGCGGAGCTGGGAGCTGGGAGCTGGGAGCTGGGAGCCGGGAGCTGGGAGCTGCAGCTGAGCCACCCGTCCTGGGCTGGGAGGCTCCTGGGTCTCCTGTCCCCGTCTGTGTTGGCTTCCCCATCGCACCTATCTCCCTGTGCAGACTGACCTTGTTCCAGTGCCACATCCCCACTGTGCCCATGTCCCCACCGGGGCCACCCATGCCACGCCGGAGCCCTGCGGCCAGCCAGGCCCCCGCAGCAAGTCACGGCCTCGCTTCTCAAGGTGCCCAGCGCACCCAAATTCACCCCCAGCTCCGCAGCGTGCCCATTTTTTTTCCGAGGATGCTCCCGGCCGTGGCAGGGATTTGGCAGGGCTCCCCACCCCCCTCCATCCCCTCTATCTTCCCTCCTCATCTTTCCGCAGCCGCCTTTCCCCCCGCGCTGCCGCAGGAAGGCAACACCTTCCTTATCTCCTTCCGACCGTTGGTCCGGACCCGCTGCCCCTTCCCCCCCTCTCCGGCCTTGTTTTTCTGAAGTGTCCCTGCATTTCCCCCCAGAGACTCCTCGGCCCAGCATTTCCCTCCTCCGAGGGAAAAGGGAAATCTCCAACAGCCGGATAGAAAGTCCGCAGCTCCCGTCGCCGCTGGCAAGGCGCCCCGCGTCTATTTCCGCGCCTGGCCGCCGCGCCTGGGAGGAAGCTGCCCATGCTTGGGCTACTAAAAAAACAAAACGGGGCTCCCTCTGCCCCCCTTCAGGGCCAGTTTACTTAGGGTTGGTAGCCGGGAGGATAGAGAGGGGGGTGAGGAGAAGGAGGGGTGGACGGGTGGATGGATAAGCAGGAGCCAGGATCTCTTTACCGTGCGTTTTCCAACAGGGCACCTTGACTGTAAACACCCCAAGCTTCCCTTTGGGCCGTGGTCTCAGATGCAGCATTTCCAGCACGCCAACCCCCCTGGCTCTTAGCCCAAGCCAGAAACCATGGGGAAACCCCAAAAAAGCCCCAGCCAGGGTGCAAAGAGCCCCAGTGGGCTCACCTCCGTGGCTGCACCCCCTTTGCTTTTATCCAAACCAAGGCTCCCCCAGCCACCTCCCCTATTTACTGCATCGAGACAAAGGGCCGTCCCTGAGGGGTGATGAGCATGGCTCAGCTGGATCCCAAAACAAGGACGGGGCAGGCGGGAAGGTCGACCCAGCCCTCCTCCCCCCCGTGAAACAACGGGAAGCTCCGCGAGGAACCAAGTAATGATCCCGCATCCTTTCCAAGTGGGAACAAAGGCCAAGGAGACAGGATAGTTAATCGCGAGTAAATGAAGGATGTAAATAGCAAATAGGGGGAAGATTTATTTAGAGCGAAGCCTCAGGAAGCGGCTGGGGCTGGAGATGGAAACGGGAGAAGAGCGTTTTGGTGGGTCATCAAAATCCCCGGCTATCGCAGGCCATTGTCCTGCTGGCGCCACGGGAGGATGGGGAAGGGGATGGGGTCCCCAAAACACCATCCAGACCCAAACCGGCCCCTTGCCCATGCCATGGGGGTGCTGTTGCTGCTGGCCTGGGGTGCAGGCAGTGGCCCCCGGCTGCTCGATGGCATCCGCAGCCCCAGGGGAGAACCACTCAGGGTCTATCTGGCCTCAGATAAGGAAGATAAAAAACTCAAACGGGGATTTGGGAGAACGGGACAGCTGCCTGATGCAATCAGAGCCTCCCACTGGGGTGGGCTGAGCTCCCACCCGGTGCACCGGAGGATTTTTTTTTGGGGGGGGGGGAGGTTCTTTTTCTGGTGTTCACTCGGGTCTCGCCACGCTGCGATGCGGCAAAGCGGCGCTTAGGGGTGGAAATTTTTGCATTTCCCAAAGTGTGCGGAGACACACGGCGTGCACTCAGGAACATGGGGGGCATGGGAGGGGGCACATGGGGGGCACAGCACCCACCCAGTGTGCACATGCACGCACACACACACAGCAACACAAACCCCCCAACCCATGCAGCCCCCCACTACCACCCTCTCCATCACCCCAGAGGGAATCGTATACTCTGCTCCTTTTTTTTGTAACCAAAATTCATTTATTTGTCACGAATCTCACAGCCGGTGCCCCTGCCCGAACCCACCCACCAGCCCGTGCCTCAGTCCCCCCCCCCCCCCAAACACATCCCACAAGCAGGGAAGGGGCTCCCCAAAGCAAGCCAGGCTCTGGGGCACTGAGAAAAGAGGAGGGGGGGTCCCCCAAAAAAAACGCAGGGGCCGCTCCCCGAGGAGACCAGCTCAGGGGGGGTGCTGGGGTTGGAGCGGGGGGGGCTCAGGCACGGAAGAGCGTCTCCTGGGTGGCGGGGTCCAGCTTGCCCCCCCCAGGCGGCCCCCCCTTGCCCCCGGGGCTGTGGCTGTGCCCCGAGGAGAAGCTGCCCGAGCGCTCGGCCCCGGGGCTGGGGGGGCGGCAGCAGAGGAGGGCGGCGCAGGCCCGTCGGAAGCGGGGGTCGAAGAAGGCGTAGAGGAAGGGGTTGAGGCAGCTGTTGATGTAGGCGATGCCGGTGCAGTAGGGGTGGAGGTTGTTGAGGAAGGCGTGGAGGCCGCAGGACCAGGGCAGCACCTCCAGGTCCATCAGGACGTAGAGGGTCTTCACCAGGTGGAAGGGCAGCCAGCAGCCCCCGAAAGCGGCCACCAGCACGGCGATGATGGTCAGCAGGCGCTTGCGCTTGCGGGGCCCCTCGGCCCGCTCCCGACGGAAGTGGCTGGCCACGGTGCGGGCGATGAAGAAGTAGCAGGTCAGCATGACGGCGAAGGGGGCCACGAAGCCCAGGGCGGTGGAGGACAGCCCCAGCCCCACCTCCCAGGCGCCCTCGGTGCCCGGCGCGGCCAGGCCCCCGTAGTCCATATAGCAGGTCACCTTGGCATCCCCCCCCAGCGCGGCCGCCCGCCGCAGCACCAGGGCCGGCAGGGCCAGCAGGGCCGCCAGCACCCACAGGGCCACCGTGGCCACCAGCCCGCTCACCCGCGAGCGCAGTTTCGCCGTGGCCAGGGGCCGCACGATGGCGAGGTAGCGGTCGAAGCTCAGCCCCGTCAGGCAGAAGACGCTGGCGTACATGTTGACGAAGACCAGGTAGCTGCTCACCTTGCAGGCGGCCGTGCCGAAGGGCCAGTGGTAGCCCAGCCAGGCGTAGGCGGCCCACAGCGGCAGGGTGGCCACGAAGGTGAGGTCGGCGGCGGCCAGGTTGGCGATGAAGGTGTCGGCGGAGCGCCGCCGCTCACGGCCACCCTTGAAGATGGTCCAAAGGACCAGCCCGTTGCCTGCCGTGCCCAGCAGGAAGACCAGCAGGTAGATGGTGGGCAGCAGGGCCAGCGAGGGGCCCCACTCCTCGTACTCGCACTCCGTCTCGTTGTCCCCGTAGGCATAGCTGTCTGCCACCTCCTCCATGCCGCCGGCCGCTGGGCTCAGCTCAGCTCAGCTCATCCCTGGGCTCAGCACCGACCTCCTCCGGCCCTCTGAGCCCGGCCTGACGAATCCCACCGCGTTACCTCCCCTTCCTACCCGCCCTCCGCCCTCCTCCTCCTCCTCCTCCTCCTCCTCTGTGGGACGGGACAGGATGGGGAACCCCCGTGGGAAATTTCACAGCTCCCCCCCCACACACACACCTCCCATCTGGCTGCCCCGGCCCCCTCCTAGGAGTCTTACCAGGCTCTCACCCAAGTGTCAAAGCGTCAGCCCGGGCGATAACCCCGCTGCCCCCCGCTGCAGGGACTCGCGGCCACCCCAGCGCCCAGGCTGGGTGCTGGGACACAGCGAAGCAGCTCCTGGGGGGCAGCGGGGGGGGGGGGCACAGCCAGGCACCGCTCTGCCACCCCCCAGGGACGTGGGAATTGGATTTCACATTTCAGAGGTGGCCTTCGGCAGTCGGGGCGTCACACCCGGGATTTCGGCATTTTGCAGCTGGGGCTTTGCACTTGGGGCTTTGCATTCGGGACCTCACAGCGGGCGTTTGGCACTTGGGATTCTACGCTTTGCATCTGAGCTTTTGCCTTTCGCAAAGCTGCGGCGCAGAGGGGGTCCCAAACTGCCAGGGCCCTCTTTTGAGCACTGCGGGAGCCATTTACCCAAAATCTGGAGGGGGGAATTGGCCACTTGTGTTAGTGAAGGAACATTTTGAGGCATCTTCTGCACCAGCACGGTGTAATGCAGAGCCCCCAGGGACCTCACCGCGTGTTGATCCTGTGCTGACTTTTTTGTAAGGCGAAGGAGCAGAACGCAGCAATGCCTTTAGATCAGCCAGAGATGAAAAATCACCTCCAAAGCAAGAAGCGCTGGAGGAAGCGGGACTGAGGTGCAGGACGCTGTTCCACCGAGGCTCAGCTCTTGCAGCTGCAGCTTTGGGCAGAGCCTTTGACAAGCCAAGTGTTTGCAAAACGCAGCCCAAGAAGCCGCGAGCCTCTGCAGAGGCTGAGACAAGCACGGGGCTCGGCTGCTCACAGCGCGGAGACGAGAGGTGCCTTTTGCCATTAAAAATCGATAAATTACCAGTTGGCGAGATTCAGAGCGAAGCGAAGGCACGCTGGGGACAGCCGCAGCATGAACACCAAGCCAGGCACAGAAGTGACGCCACCGCCCCCCCGCCAGCGCGGCTGGCCCCTCAAACCAGTGTTAAAACCAAAAAAAAAAAAAAGAGGGGGTGGCAAGGTAATTTGGTTGCTGAAATACAGGGCAGCCCTAAGGGGTCTCCGAAATAAGCCTGTGGGAGGAGAAGCACCAAATCTGAACCAGCTCTCAGCCCCGTGAGAACAAATGGGGGGCTTAATCAGGCTTGAAAGGGGGGTAATGAATAATAAAATATTCTGATTAGCTGGGACAGAGTCAACTTTGAAAGCCGAACGTTAACCCTGTAAGGAGCTGCTAAGGGGGAGCTGCAAAGGTCGGCATTTCGTGGAAGAATTAGAGAAAAAGCTGTTAAAATTCAACGCCTAGATGTGAGGGCTGCTAACTTCATATTTTAAGTTTTTTTTTAAAAAAAGAAAAAAAGAGGAGACAGAACCACACAAAACCCAAAGACTGATGAAGCCGTTACTTAAGACAGCTAATGAATTGAATAAAACAGGGAAATAAAAAAAATGCTAATTAGACCCTTGGTATTGCCAGAAACTGCTACAAAGGGAGATGTTCCAGCCCGGGTAATGAAGATCACTATTAATAACAATCCCCACTATTTTTGTCTTCTGTGGGTAGCACAGGAGAACAGGTAACCCTTTGCAGCCTGGCGAAGGCAATGCCTGGCCAAAAAGCAGCGGATGGGGAGGGGGCTGAGCAGTGCCCCCGCTGCTACGTCCCACCAGGGGACAGAAGGAATTTGGAGAGGGGCCCCGGGGGGAAGGGGAAGCCGGAGGAGCTGAGCCCAGCACAGAGGTGCTGTGCAAGGAGCAGTTTTCTCCTGCTGGGTGCTGGACTGGGCTCAGACGCCTGCAGCCCCACCTCCGACCCCATCAGCAGCTGCAGGTAACCTCACTCTTAGTCCCCAGGCAATAATTCACGAGGCTCGGTAGCCAGAGCTGAAGTGCTGGAGCAAATCCCACGTCCCGGGGAGGCTCGGAGGGGGCAGCGACAACTGGATGCAATCAGAGATAAGCAGCCGAGATTCCTCTGCAGCTTCAGCAGGAGCCGAAGCATCTGCCGGCCCCAAGCCCCTGATAAAGCCAAGGGCTCAGCGGCACCAGGGGCGAGGAGACCTCAGCTCAGCTAATGGCTGAAAGCTTTCCCAAGGCGTGCTGTGGGTCAGGGTACCCAGGGTGCAGCAGAGCTCATTAATATCCATCCTGTACCCAAAAAACCTCCCTCTGGCTCGGACCGGGGTGCTGTCCCCGTGCGATGTTTGTCCCAGCCTGCACAAAAACCTCTCACATGCGTGGCAGAGGGCCCCGGAGCCAGGGCTGGCAGTGTCCTGTGCAGCTCCCCGGGGGCTGGTGGGGACGCTCACAGCCCGGCAGAAGGGGGGCACTCAGCCGTGCCATGGGGCTGAGCTCCCCACGTACCCAAACTCTGCATGCCAGGAAGAGCAGAGCTGGATTTTACCTCGGCATGGGATTTGGTGACTTCCTCTGAAGTCGCTTGGAGTTACTCATATCCTACCAGGGAAGCAACAACTCCATGGCTCCATCTCTCCATCTGTCTCTCCCTCTTTCCGCTAGGCTGTGCCGGGAAAAAACAGCTTGGGGTTCCTCATCGTGGGGAGGGGACGGGGCCCGGGGCACAGCCAGCTCTCGGAGGGGGCCCAGGGATTGCATTTTGCAGGCGAAGCTGCCTGGGGAGACTCACAAGCTCCCCCCGTCTTTCCTGGGATTGCACAGGGCAGAAAGGAAAGAAATCCCAGCCGGAACACAGGCACGGGCAGTTCAGCTTGGATTATGGCCGGAGTCACGGGTGGAGGCTGGGCTGCTCAGTTTCTCAGGAAGGTTTGGGGCCAGGACCCGTCCCCACTCCCCCAGGGCGACCCTATCACCGGCACCAGCCCTGCTGCCACGCCAGGGACCGAGGAGGCAGACAGAGAGGAAGCAGGAGGGAGCGGGGGCACAATCCGGACGGAGGGTGAGCGCAGGAAGCCACACTTCTGCCTCCCGGCACCTTTCTGACCTCCAGGCAGGCTGCAGGGAGGTGCAGGGGTGTCCCCAGGCATACACCCCCCCCCCAGCGGTGAGCTCCCCATCCCGGCTGCAGGCATGCGAGGGCAGAGAGCTCCTCCTGGTGGCTGTCCCCGCACCAGGGTCCCCCCCGCCCCACGGGGACAGGGACCCCCCCTTCTGGGGCACAGCCCTGAGGCCCAGGGAGCTTACAGAAGAACGAAGGACCCCCCCCCGAACCAACCAACAAAGTTTTTATTGTCCTGAAAAGTGGCACCAAAATAATGACCTGCTGCTCTTGGTCTGGAGGGTGATAGGAGGGGGAGGGGGGAGGGAGGGGAGGCTTGTGGATTTCCACCACCACCCCCAGCCCCCAGGAAACGTGGGGGCTGAGGGGGTGGGCAGAGGAAGAGAGACCCTGGGGGAGTCCCTCGGGCCTCGGAGGGGGGCGGGAAGTGACCGGGGAGGGGACCCTGCGAGCATCATACAAAGTGCATAGATGTGTGTGTGTGTGTCCTGCCACGGGGAGGGGGCGACCTGGTCCTGGGGGAGCTGGCCGTAAGCCTCCCGGGGCCACGCTGGCAGGAGAGCGAGCCTGCAAGAGACACGGGGAGGGGGGAGACACCGTCAGGAGCCAGGCGGGGAGCCCCAGCCCCTGGGGTGACCCGGAGCCGGAGGGATGTCCCCTCTGGCCCTTGTCCCAGCCGTCCCCACGGTGTCACCCCCGTGCCGGTACTCACCCCGCCAGATCAGCTCATGATTTCTTCTTTTTCAGCTTCAGCGCTTGCAGCCAGTGGGGCGGGGAGCCGTCTGACCTGGGAGGATGGAGCTGCGTCATCGCAAATCCCCCCAAAACACACCCAAAGCCCTGGGGGCTTCTCCCAAAGCCCTGGGGGGACCCGGCCAACAGGACCCCCGGATTGTTCCCGCTCCCCAGAGGGGTCGGGCAGGAAGGGAGCCGGGCTGCGGCTGGCTGCGGAGGCAGCCTTCAAGCTGTGGCTTTAAGGGCTTCGTCCCAAGCACTGTTTAGGGTGGAGCAGCTCAGCTCTCCCAGGCAACGGGACCTTGGGAATGCCGGTCCCAGCAAGCCTCCTCCCCGCTCCCCGCTCCAGCCCCGAGGCCAGCTGCCAGCACCAGAAACAGCAGCCCGGGGCGCTGGGTTCCTCGGGGCCGTGGGACTCCAACACAGCCCCACAGACACCTCGGCACACCCACCCCGCACCCCGCGGGTCCCCATCACGCCCACAGGGGGATTTCACACCCCCCTCCCCACCAGGACCGCCCCGCAGCCCCCAGCGCTCACCCTGAGGACTTGTCCGGCTTGGGGGGCAGCGTGAGGGGCTTCCCACCCAGGCCGGGGATCTTGCAGGACTTGGAGCGCTGCACGTGGGGGTCCTTCGGGGGGGCCGCCTTGCTGTCTGCCGGCAGCGCCCCCTCCTCGGCAGAGCGGTTTCGGCCCCTCAGCTTGGCCTGGGTGTGAGAGGTGAAGTCAGAGGGGTGCTCCCCGCCGCCCCCAAGTCCTCCCGTCGCGCCCTTTTCCCTCCCCACGCCGCCCGCCCTCGGCCGCCCCCACGCCCACAACCTGCCTCAGCTGAGGAACCGTGTCCCCTCCCCGGGCTGGGACACGTCCTTGGGGTCCTGCTGGGCCCTTACCTTGAGGGCGGACGTGTTGAGGCCGGGGAAGAGCGGCACCTTGACGCCCTTGCCCGACGGGGACGCTCGCACCCGCCGGCTCTTGGGCTCTTCTGCTGCCTCCTCGTCGGAGGATGCCGCTGGGCGGGCTGGACGGGGCTCTGCGGGGACAGCATCACCGTGAGACACCTCTGCCAAGGCCACGCTGCCCCTACGCCCCCGTCCTGCTGTCGCCACCCCGAGGGATCCCACCTGTGGAGTCCTGGAAGATCCAGCTGTCCCCTTCGGAGGTGGCCCCGGGGCGGAGAGCGGGCGCCCGGTGCCTCCGCTTGCGGCCCAGGTTGGCTTTGCTCCGGTACACGGTGCTGTCCAGGACCTCCGTGTCCTGCAAAACCCACGGGGGGAAGGTCAGCGCCCAGCACAGGGAACTCCCAGGCGCCCCCCGGCCCCCCCACCCATCCCACCGTGCTTTATGGACACCCGCAGCAGCGGCGGCCCTACAGCACGGGGCGGCCTGGTGCCCGCAGCCTGTCTGGGTCGGGGCTGCAACGAGGGGGAGGCAGAAGCTTCCCCCTGCCTGCTCACCTCCAGGAAGGTGAATTCCTGCCCAGAGAGCTCCGCGGGTCCCTCGGGCTGAGAGGGTTTTTCCTCGCAGCTCTGCGGTCTCTTCCCATCCGGGTGGTCCCAGGGGGCCTCCTCCTGGCTCTCTGCTTCTGGCGGGGTCCCGCCACCAGCCTCCGGCAGCAGGGGGGCAGCAGCCAGGCCCCCGTCCTCTGCGGGGCTCGGCTCGTCCTCGTCCTCGTCCCGGGGGGCCTCTGAGGCTAGGGGCTGCAGCTGGGGGCTCGGCCCCGCGGCGGTGGGCTCAGCCAGAGCATCAGCACCCAAGGGTGGGCTGGGGTCCGAGAGGCGGATGTCCATGGGGGTCCTGCTGCGGGAGACGAGAGGAGAGCCCACAGTTCCCCCAGCTGCAGCTAAGGGAAAGCCCTCCCGAGGCTAGCGGGGAGTCTGGGGGCTGAGGAAGGCAAGGAGGGTCCCCGACGCACAGGGGACTCAGGTCACCTCTCCCCACCGGGTTTCATGGGGGGCAGGGGTGCAGAGAAAGGGGTCAGACCCCCCCAGTGCTCCCACAGTCTCAGGCAAAGGTGGGAGGTGACCAAGGGGCAGGAGGAGGAGGATCGGGGCTGCTCACTGCCCTCCTGCCTGGCAAAACAGCCCCAGGGATGTGGCGGAGAGGGGCAGGGAAGGCAGCGATCCCCAGAGGAGCTCTAAGTCCTCCTGGGCCAGGAAGGAGACAGCAGCAGCAAACTGCAGGGCTCCCCCCGCAGCTGGGGGCTTCCCACTTCTCCCCAGCCCAGAGGGGATTTTGCGTCCCTCCTCCCAGCACCCTTACGGTTAGGCAGCTTGTGGGAATTTATCACCTTGGAAATACCCAGCTACTTCAGCCTGGCTGAGATGAGGCTGTGAGGTTCCCTCACCTTGGCAAAACAAGGGCACGGAGCTAACCCTGCCAGATCCTCCAGACCCCCGGAGGATCCATCCCTGGGGCCACAGCCCCCACCGCCAGCACCCTCCTTACCCATCTGCCGAAGCACCGCGGTCTCCTGGGCTCGGCTCCCCGGCACTGAAATCCCGGCTGCGGGCCGCACAGCGGGCGTCGAAGGCACTGGCCCACTCCTGGCGCCTGGCCTCAGCCTCGCGCAGCTCCGTACTCCAGCCACCTGCCTCCTGGTGCTGCCTCCAGCCTGCTTCCTCCTCCTCCTCGTCCTCCCGGGGCCGGGCAGCGCTGCCCGGGGCTGCCCCGTCCTCGTCCCAGGCCATCTGACCCGGTCCACCCTCGCTGGTACTAGCGGTAGGAGCCGAGGGGCTGAAGGGGAGGTCGCCGCACCAGCCTCCCGGGGGCTCCCCGGGCTCCTGCAGGTCGGCAGAGCTCATTTCCCCGCTCCAGGACGTGGGGCCTCCTGCTGGCGCTGCGGTGCCGGAGGGGTCGGGCACCTGGTCCATCCCAATGACGCCGAACTGGTTGCGGTGCTCAGCTCCCCCGAGGCGCAGCTCTTCAATCCAGCCCCCGGCGCCGATGGCACCGCTCTCCTGCTGGTCGCTGCTGCCCCAGCCCGACTCCGGGGACGGGTGACGGGGGGCAGAGGAGCCAGGCAAGTCTTCTGCTCTGACACCGAAAGCATTGCCCGCTTCCGTCTGGGCTATGCCGCGTTCGCCAGCCCAGCTCAGCCGGCCAGGACCGAAATCTTCCTTTCTGGTGGCCACGGAGCCGTACTCGCTGGCCCAGACTGGCCTGCCGGGGCCGAACTCCCTGTCCCGGCTCTCCATGTCCCTGGTGCTGTACTCATCATCCCAGGCCGGCCTGCTGGGTTTGAACTCCCTGTCCTGGGTCTCTTCCTCTCCGGCACCGTACCCGCTGCCTTCAGCCGGCCTGCTGGGGCTGAACTCCCTGTCCTGGCTCTCCATGGCCCTGGTGCTGTACTCGCTGTCCCAGGCGGGCCTGCTGGGGCTGAACTCCCTGTCCTGGCTCTCCATGGCCCTTGTGGTGTAGTCACTGGCCTCGGCCGGCCTGCTGGGGCTGAACTCCCTGTCCTGGCTCTCCATGTCCTGGGTGCTGTATTCGCCAGACCAGGCCGGCCTGCTGGGGCTGAACTCCCTGTCCTGGCTCTCCATGTCCCTGCTGCTGTATTTGCTATCCCAGGCCGACCTGCTGGGGCAAAACTCCTTGTCCAGGCTGCCGGTGTCCCCAGTGCTGGATCTGCCAGCCCAGCCCAGCGTCAAGTCCTCGTCCTTGCTCTCAGCATCCCTGCTGCTGTATTTGCTGGCCCAGTCCGCGCCCATCTCCCTGTCCTTGATCTCAGCGTCACCGGTGCCGTACTCACTGGCCCACACGGGCGCGAGCTCGCCGTCCTGGGTCTCCAGGTCCCCAGAGCCGTACCTGCCAGCCCAGCTGGGCTGCCTGGAGCTCAGCTCTCTGTCCTCCTGCTGCCCGTGTCCCACGCCGTAGCTCCTGCTCCATTCAGTCTTCCCAGAGCTCACCTCCTCCCTGCCGCCCGCGCCGTCCAAGCCGTAGCCAGCGCCCCAGCTGGCTTTGCCAAAGTCTTGGTCCTGCAGGCAGCTTTCCCCCAGGCCGTGGGATTTGGGCCAGGTGCCGCAGCCCAGCCCTGTGTCCCCCATCAGCTCTGTCCCTTTGTAACTGCTGCTCCAGTCCCTCTCGGCGGCACCAAAGGCCCTGTCCTGCTGCTCCACGTCACCCACGCTGTGGCTGGTGTCCCAGCTCGATTTGGTCCTGAATTCCCGGTCCTGTCCCACCTCGCCGGGCCAGTCTCTGTCTCTGGCTACAGCCTCGCGGCTCCAGTCAAAAGCGGCGGCCCGCTGGGACCTCCCGATGCCGAATTCGCTGCACAGGTCCTTCCGCGACCAGCCGAGCAGGTCCTGGGGGGAAGGGGTTCAGAAAAGCAGAGACAGCGTTAAGAGATTCCTGCAACCCCTAGTCACGCAGCAGGAAGAAACGTCGCAGAGGGTGCGGGGCCCCCCTCAGGACCACTGCACGAAGCAGGAGCCCTTCCCGAGGCGAGCCCAGACCCCGCCGCCCGCCTCCCCCGACCCCAGCAAGCCCCAGGCCGGGAGCTGCCGGTACCCACAGCCGCCACGCCTGCCCAGGGCCCTTCCGAGCCCTGCGTGCGCCGAGCCCTCCCCAGCTCGTCCCGCAGCTCCAGGTTGGCCAGCAGCCTCCGCAGGATGGCCGTGGTCCCCGACTCGCCGGCCATGGCTCTCCCGGCGCGCGCGCACGCGGCGGGGCTCCCGCCGCCCAGCCCCACCCCGGCTCTCCCCGCGGGCGCTGCGCTGCTCCCGCTCGGCGCTCAGCCTCCACCCAACCCGTCGGACGGCTCTGCCACAGAAAAATGAGCCCGGCCGCACCGAGACACGCGCAGCCGGGCGTTAACCCTTGCTGCCTCGCCTCCCCGCGGCTCCCCGTGAGTCCTCACCTCCGACCCGTCGGCCTCCGGCGAGCCGCGTCCCGCTGCGTGAGCCCCGGGCGACGCCAGCAGCTCGGTCAGCCAGCCCGGGTCGGGGTGGGCGTCGGGAGCCTTCGAGGAGCTCTCCTCCCGGCCTGGCCCGCCGGGGCCCTGCAGGCTGCCGGGAGAGTCACCCGCCGGCCCCGGCTCCCAGCAGGATTTGGCCTCCGGAGAGGCTGGATCCAGCGGGGTGGCCTCGACAGGGGGCTCGGTCTCAGCCGGGTCCTGGTCGGGCTCCGTCACGTGGAGCACGGTGCTGTTCCACTCTGCCTCCTCTTCCTCCTCCTCCTCTTCCTCCTCCGCCGAGCCCTCGGCCTCCAGCTTGGCTACAGGCCCCCCTGGGCACGGAGCCCCCTCCGCCGCCCAGCTGCCGGCCCTGTGGGACCCGCCGCCCCCTTGGGAGCCCGCAGCCTCCCCATCTGACCCGTCCTCTTCAGAGAGCCCCGAGTCGGCCGCCTCCCTGATGGGGGAGCTGGGGGGGGACGGCAGCCCCCTCGCCCCCCGTGGGGGGAACGTCCACTCGAAGGACTGCGAAAGGCTCCAGCTGGACTCGCTGCCCAGCGAGCGCTCCGACGGCGGGTCCCCGGGCTGGGGCAGGGCGCTCAGCGAGCCCCCCAGCTCCCCCATGCCCTGCCCTTCGCCGGGCGGGGGCTGCAGGACCCCCTCTGAGGAGCGTCGGAGCCCCGAGTCCCTGCTGGGGGGAGGAAGGCTGAAATCGGGACCCTCGGGGGACCGTGGGGACGCAGGGGAGTCATCGGGTCCCTCTGGGGAGCCCGGGGGACGAGAAGCTCTGGAAGGGGATTCAGGGGGTGGGCTGGGGGGCGCTGGGGGCTCAGCGGCAGCCTCAGGAGAGCCGGGGGGGTAGGTGGCTCGGGGGGGCAGCTGGGGCGTGCCTGGTGTTGGGGGGCTGGCGGTAGCGGGGGACCCCTCGCTGGGAGTGTGCGGGGAGCCGGGGGAGCGGGAGGCACCGAGCTGGGCTTCGGCCGGGGCGCCCGGAGCCTGGATGGAGGCAGCCGGGAGCTCCTGGGCCGGGGGCTGAGCGGGGGAGTCGGGGGAGCCGGGGGCCAGGGTGGGGGAGCCGGGGGCCAGCAGCTCTGGGGGGGCATCGGGAGAGCCGGGGGCCAAGGCGGAGGGCTCAGCGGGCTGGAAAGGAGCTCCCGGGGCTGGAGCTGGGCAGGCGGGGGATCTCGGGGAGCCAGGGGGTCCGAGGGTGCCCAGCTGGAGAGAGGAGAGCTGCGGGAAGAACGGGGTGGGGGGCACGGGGGGGGGGGGCAAGTCACTCAGGAGGAACCCCCCGGGCATCGCCCACGTCCCGGCCCCCCTCTGCCGACGCGCGGTGACAGCGCGGCTGCGGTCCCATCCCCTCGAAATCCCGGGGCAGGAGGCGCCCACGCTTCCTGCCAGCACCGGGGCCGCTTCCTGCGTGACTCAGCCTCGGCAGCTCCCAGTGGTCCCCGGCCCCGCTCCGTGCCCTGCCGTGCAGGGCCAGGCAGTGCCCGGAGCCCCCCTCCGAGCCCCTTCCTCTGCCCCAGCGCCCCTGCCAGCACCCGCCCCCCCCTGCCAGAGGCGTGCAGAGAGAGACACGGAGAGGAAGAACTGAAGCAAGAGGAAACAGAAACGCCCCCAGCCCCAATCCGCCCTGCTGCGGGGCCGGGCACCCCCCTGGGACACGCCAGCATCGCCCTGGCACAGAGGGACCAGCCCTGCCTGCGGCCGTCGGGGTTAAATTCCCCCCCCCCAGCCCTGCCACGCTGCTCGGTGTCCCCGTCACCACCCAAAATCCTGGCTGGTGACTCACGGCTGCTCCTCGTCCCCACCTCAGCACCGGGGCTGGCACCTGCCGAGCCCGTCCCAGGAGCCTGGCCCCGCAGCCGGGCACCCCGTGCCGGGGGAGCAGGGGGCACGGCGGGGGGGGACCCGCGTTCCCCGGAGGGAGGGCGCTCAGCACCAGAAAGGAGGAAGGAGAGACACGCACCCCGCAGAGAGGGAGCCCCGGAGGAGACAGGAGAGCCCCAAAGGAGAGAGCCCAGGAGCGGAGCAGCCGCGGCACAGGAGGGGGCGGCGAGAACTCACGTCAGGGGGAGACGGCGGCCTCCAGAGTCTGCGGGGGTCCCCGGCACAGCTCAGGCCGGCTGGGGAGGAGCCGCTGCTGCAGAGAGACAGGCAGGAGGGTAAATGCCACGGGCACCCCGCTCTTCTCTCCCACCACCAGCCCACACGGCCTCCTCGCCCCCCGAACCATCCCCCGGTGGCCGTGGGGTGAGCTGTAGCCACCCTTAATTCCCTGCTAGGTTCAGCCGAGGTTTTGACTGCAGAGGGGAGGGAGGCGAACAGGCTACGAAGCCCTCGCTAGGAAATTTTTCATCCTTTGGAGAGCGAGTTTCTCACACTCTGGATTAAAATAGCCCCTGCCCCGCTCCCAGAGGTGCCCAGCGTGCGGGAGCACAGCCAAGGGCTGGCCCACCACCAGCCCGTCCCGCAGCCAGGAGTCCCGCAGATCCGGTGCCTCTGCCCCGGCGTGGACCAGCAGGAAAAAAAAAAAAAAAAAGGAAGAAAAACAAACAGCGAGGGTGGGAAAAAGGGAGCGTTTCCCAGGGGCAGCGAGCCCCCGATATTCCCCGCTTGGGCAGCGGGAGAGCGGGCTGGCAGGTCTCCCAGCCGGCAGAGGGCTGCGAGCAGGGAGGCAGTTCCTTAACCGGGCCAGCCCGTTCCTGCGGTTTTCATAAACCACCGGGGCTGTCGCGGGTGACCCAGCCTTCCCACGAAGGCAGCTCAAGGCACTGTTGGTTAGGAGGAACACCGGCCTCGTGCCGGAGCCCAGACCTCAGCTCCCTTCCAGCCCCGTTATTCCCATCGCTCGCAGCACCGTCCCCCCCTTTTTCCCCCCACGGTCCCTCGTCCCCAGGGACCGGCCCCGCGCCCCCTCACCTCATTTCAGCCACTGAACTTCTGTCACCCCCCGTCCCCGGCTCCCCCCCGGCGTGCTGAGGGGGCTGGTGGGCTTCACCGGGGGGGTCTCCATCCGCCTCCCCGCTGGGGCGCCTCCTGAAGACGGCGGCGAAGGGCTTGGAGCCGAAGCGAGAGGCAGCATCGGGGCAGAAGGGAGAGAGCCGGGCCCGGTCGGGGCTTCCCGGGCCCTCCTTGCTGTCCATTTTGGCCAGGATCTCCTCCACGGTGGTGCCTGGGAATCGCTCCGGCTTGGTCGCCACGGGCACCGGGGTCACCTTAAAGGGAGCCGGGCCCTTGCGGGAAGGCGTCGGGGGGGCTGCAGGCATCTCGCCAGCGGGGCTCAAACCCGAGTCTTCGGGGGCCGAGACTGGCGGGGACGGGAGCCCCTTCCCGTTGGGGGTCTCGGGAGACTTGACGGTGAAGGAGGGGCGCCTGAGGGCCCCCCCGGAGCTGCCCCCACCGTAGGGCTGGGGCCCCGCCAGGCGGTTCATCTTCTCGGCCGAGGGCAGCTCGGGGCGAGGGTGCCGCGGCCCCGGCGGCGGGTGAGGCTTGGCAGGCACGGACGGCTTGGGCAGCACGCGGGGCTTGGGCCGGATGGGAGGTTTGGGGCGAGCGGTGCCTGCGGGAGGGAGACACGGAGAGAGACGGAGAGCTGGAGGAGCGCTGCAGGACCCAGAGAAGCCCTACAGCCCCGGGAGAAGCCCTAAAGCACCAAAAGAAGCCCTACGGCCCCGGGAGAAGTCCTGCTCCAGGCTGAGGGCAGCAAAACCCACGCGTGAACAGGTGTGGGTGAGGAGCCGGGCTGGTGTCCGAGGGGCTCTCACCTTTCTCGGGGCTGCCGGCCGCCAGTCCTGCCCCCCCCGAGGCGCAGGGCAAGGGGGGGTGCAGGGGCTGGGGCTGGGAGGCCATGGCGATGGCTGGGGCTCAGCAGATCTCAGCGCGCAGTCAGCCCCTGGGGGAAGAGAAACGGGAGAAGCGTTACAGGGAAAGAAAGCGTCCGACGCGTCCGGCGGGGCCCACGGCCCCTGAAATCTCCGGGGATCCAGCCCCCCGGCACCGTGCCAGCCCCGCCGGTCACCTGCGGCAGCGCTCACGCCGCGTGCCAAGCCGCTATCGCGCTGCCCGGCCCCTGCCCGCCCGCACCGCCCTTGGCACGCCGTGCCAGCCCCGGGCTGGGCCGTAACAACGCTGCCATACCTGCACGCCCCGGGGCAGCCCCCCCGGCCACCTCGGTGTCCGCGTGGCCCCCGTCCCTGCATGCGGGGAGCTTCCCAAAACGCGCTGCCGACACCTCCTCTACCCCGGGGGCCGTGCCAACACACCCGTGTCACCCTGTCAGCCGCTCCCCAGGCCCCAGATAAACACTGTTTCCCCCCAGGACCCCCCCCCTCGCCCTACAACAGCCCCATACGCTCACGCCACCCCCCTTTTTTTACCCACTGACCCCAAATCCTTCGGGCAGGCAGTACCGGCCCCCCTGCACCAGGCCAAGCCCCGTGGGGTACGTCACACCGAAAACGGCCCGTTCCAGCCCCAAAACAGCAGCGCGGAGGCAGCGTGCCAGACTCCAGCCCCCTCCCCGACGCCGCAGGCCTGCTGCCAGCCCCCCTACACCCGCACCGACACCCCCAGCACCCCGAGCCCGTGCCGTGGGCTCCGGCGGGCGCTGCTGGGACGGAGGCAGGGCAGGGGGTGCCCCAGGACAGGGGGTGCCCCGGGGCAGGGGGTGTCCCGGGGCGGGGGGTGCCCCCCTCACCTTCCCCTCAGCGGCCTCATGTCCGGGACGGGGGACGCGGGGGATCCTGGGGCTCGGGCCGCTGTCGCCGCCGCGGCTCCCGTGACTCACGTTGCGCTGCGGGGACAGGAAAAACTCGCTCCCTGCCTCCTCCTCTGCTCCTCCCGGCCCTGCCCTGCCTCCCTCTCTCCTCCTCCTCGCTCCCCCCTTCCCTGCCCCCCCCATACACACACACACACACACACACACCCTGGGGTCCCCCCCACCCTTTTTGCCCCCCAGCTTTCCCCGCTCGCCGCCCCCCGGCCCAGCTGGCCGGGGCCGAGCAGCGCTGAGGAGGCCACATCTGGAAGACATCTTCCCCCCCCCCCCCCGGCCCCCCCGGCCCTCCCTCCGCCATCTTCCCCCCCACCGCCCCCCCGGGGCCCCTTCCCGACCCCGTGGCAGCCCCGGGACGCCGCAGCCGGGGCCCAGCTCCCGGTGACGAGGCCGGAGGGAGGAGAGGAAGGGAGAGGGGGGGGAGGAGGAGGGGACGGGAGGAAGAGGAGGGGAGGAAGAGGAGGGCAAGGGGCGCCCCCCCCCCCCTTCCCCCATCCTCCGGGGCCTGCTCGCGTCGCCATGGCAACGCGGCTCCCGCTCGAGTGGACGGGCAGGCCTCGGCCCGTCGCCATGGCAACGCGCCCCCCCCCCCGCCCCGGCCGGCACCCCGTTGCCATAGCGACCCTCCCCCCTCCCTCCCCGGGCCCCCCGTTCACCCGCCGCCGCTGTTGCATATTCATGAGCTCGGCCACGCCCACCCCGCCCGCAGGCCACGCCCACCGCCCCGGGTGCGGCCGCGGCGCCGCGTGGCGGGTACCACCGAGAGGAGGGGCCAGAGGGGCGCTACCATAGAGCCGCGCACCATAGAGACGGGGGGGGGGGGGGGGGGAGGCGCCCGCGCCATGTTGAGGCCGCGGGGTCCTCCAAGCCTCCCTCAGGGCCTCCAGCACGGCCCTCACGGCCCCCTCCCCCGGCTCACAGTGCCCGTAAATCATCACATTTATCGTTAACCGGGGGGCCCGGGCGGGGTTAGCGGGCTGCCGGCCTCGCCCCGTCCCCGAGGAGACCCGTGTCAGGCTGGGAAGCGAGGCCGAGAAACGAAGGCCAAGAAACGAGGGCCGGGAAGGGAGGCCAAGAAGCGAGGCCAAGAAGCGAGGCCGAAGGGCTGGGGCTGGTGCCCAGCGGGATCGCAGCCCAACGCCCCCGCCGAGCCGGGGAGGCCATGGAGGAAGCCCCAAACCGCATCAGGATCGACCGCCCGGCCTCCATTAGGAGGCTGATGGCTCCGTGATAGGATTAGGGGGGAGGCTAATGGACGGAGGCAGTGAGCTCAGCCGCTGGCCCCGCTTCAAGGCAGAGCCGGAGCGAGGCGGGGGGGGAAGCGCTCCTCGGGGGCAGGGGGGAGCCGCCCCCGCCTCCCCCCTCCCGGCTGCACCCACACGCAGTGCCCTGGGCGGGTGTTTTTTTATTCAATGTGAATGGACCCAAAATACAAAACGAAAGCAAAAAAAAAAAAAAAAAAGAGACCAAAACAAACCCGAGTATTTAAAAAAAATAAATTGATGAGAAACGGGGCTGAGGCGGGACTGAGGCCCCTCGCTCCGGCCTCCCTCCCCAGCCAGGCACTGAGGGGAGAGGGCTTGGGCAGGGGGGGCCGGGCACCCTCCTGCCCTGCCCCTGTGTCCCCCTGCCCCTGGCGGCAGGAGGAGGCCAAGCGGAGGCCAGGAGGGGCGGGAGCCCGCTGCAGCCCCGGAGCCGGGGCCCTCAGTCCTCTCGCTGATCTGGGAACCAGCCTGGAGCCAGCGGGGACAGCGCTAATCCGAGCCCGATGCGGAATCCTCTGAGCTGGGGGGTGGGCTGGCGCCTCCCTCCTCCTCCGAGTCCTGCGGGAACAAGAAGGAGGCGTCAGGGCAGCCGCAGCAGAGCGCCTTGCGGGCGCCTCTCCTGTGCCCCGCTGTGGGGCCCTACCTCCTTCTTGCTCTCTGCAGAGGAGCTCTCGTCACTGGAGACAAATTCCTTGCTCTTGAAGCTCTCGCTCAGACTCTTGGCAGAGGACTTTGTGGAGGACAAAGACTTGGAGGCAGCACCCTTCTTCTCTGCTTTCCCCTTCATCTGCTTCTCCTGCTTCTTCTTCTTCTTTTTAGACCTCTCCCTGTGAAGGGTAGAAGGGATATTAGCGTAACCTTGCTGACAGCCTCAGAGCAGCCCAGCCACCGTGAAGGCAGGAGAAGAGACGGCTCCCAGAGGCACGAAGCCCGGCCACCTCCCTCGTGTCTGCTCAGCACACTCACGTCTTGGAGCTCTCGGACCTGCTGCCCACGCTGTACTCCTTCATGGCCTTCTCGTAGTCCCTCCTGGCATCTTCTGCCTTGCGATCCCACTCCTGCAGCAAGCGCACAAGGTTAGCAGGGCCTTCTGCACCCCATCCTCCTCCGCCGCCTCCATCTGCACCACCCGAGTCCAACACTTCTCCACCCAGGCACAGCAATGCTCCCACCATGCTCACCCCCCCCAGCTCACCACCCCGCAGACATTACCTCCCCGCTGCTGAGATCAGGGATCCTGAGACCAAGCAAGCCTCCTGGAGTCCACCCTTCCCCTCGTAAACCTGCAGCTCTCACCGGCAGAGCGACCCACCTCTTTCTTCTCCTTGGACATGGCTTTCCAGAGCTCCCCAGCCTTCTTGGACAAGTCTGTGATGCTGATGCCGGGGTGGTCGGACTTGATCTTCTCGCGGTTGGCATTCAGCCAGAGCATGTACGCTGACATGGGCCTCTTGGGAGCGTTGGGGTCTTTCCCCTTCTTGCTCTGGGCGGTAGGGAGCGGAGAGAACCAGCGTGAAAGCCCCGAAAGACCCCAGGCACTGAGGACTGAAGGTTACCCCGAGACAAGGCCGGGTCTCCGCTCGCCTCCTGCACCCCACCAGGAACTGAGCTGCATCGCCACGGGACGGGTTCTGGGGTCACACCCACGAAACCCGAAAGCACCCCCGGGGCAGGCTGCAGGAGACGTGCCCTCCCCCAGTCCAAGGGCTCGCCAGGCTCGGTTAGCAGCGTGCCCGTTGGAAGAGGCTCAACCTCGCCTCATGTGCGGGATGAATAAGAACCCGAAGGAGGCAGAGCACTCGGGCTTGGCGGAGTGACTGCAGCCCAGCGAGGCGGTGGGATCAGATCAGACCGTGACCGACGGCTGGAGGGAAGCAGCTCAGACGTGGCTCTCCCCTGGCCTTGCTCCCAAAAGGATCAGCAATCCGCGCTCAGGGGAAGCGGGTCCCGCTCCCTGCAACCCCTCCAACCACCACCTCTCACCTCCACCTGCTTCTTGCGGGGCTTGCGGTCCTTGACGATCTTGGCCTTCTTGGCTGGCTTCTTCTCATCCCGGTCACTGTCACCGTCACCGCTGGAGGAGCTGGCCGAGGCGTTGCTGTCAAACCTGCGCGAGGAAACACGGTTTCAGGGAACAGCCCGGGACCCCTGCCCCAACGAGGTGGATGGAGCGGGAAGCAAAGGAGAGGCAGCAGCGATGAGCACGCGGCAAGACTTGCCCCCGAATTCTCCCAGCCTCCAGCAACCTGCAGGCCGGAGACTTCCCGAGCTGAAGCTGTTGTGTTCGCACTTAACAGCCCTCAGGGGGTTTCCCTTCCACGAACGTGGCTGATGGTTTCCTGAGTTCCCGTAAACTTTAGGCATTTGCAACGCCTCACGGCTGAACTGCACCGAGATGAGATCCACCCCTCCTCTCGGGCTCAGCCTGACTCCCAGCAACACACACGATGCCCCCGAGCGCTTGTGCAGCGACTGCAGTCCTCAGCCTCCCTGTCCCCCTGCTCGGGACTTCGCAGAGCCGTGTCCCATCCTCCTGGGCCCCATCCTCCTCCCACTGTTCTCTCTTCTCCAGCCCGAGGCCTCGCTCAACCAAACCTCGTCCAGAAGCCACCCGATCGCTCCAGTCACCATCCAACCCTCTCGAGCACAACGCTGTTGTTACGAAAGTCAGCCCAGAAGCGCGCCCACTTCTCCAGACTTCAGGGCCGGGGATTCATAACGATCCTGGCTGTAACCTGGTGCTCCCCCAGTGGTCACAGCCCCATCCCACCACTGCCCCAACACAAATCCCTTCCAAAAGCAACCCCTAGAGACTCCTGCCCTGCCCCTACTCACTCTTCAGCCACGTCATCGTCCTCTTCGCCAGGGTTGAACGACTCATCTGGAAGGACAGGGCACAGGGGACAGGTGAGGACGGAACCTCAGGGGTCAGATCCTGCCCAGGAGCTGGGCAGGACTTAACCGGAGGGGGAAGAAGCCTGAGGACCCCTGACAGCCCCCCAGGATGGTCCCTCACGCACCCCCAGCCTCAGCACTCACCCGTCTCCTCCCCAGACCCGTCGCTGCTGTCATTGGCGTTCTCCTCCCGGATCTTGCCCTCCTCCTTCATCCTCTCCAGGTAGGCATCGTGCTGGTCCTCGTCGGAGTCGGCGTATTCGTCGTAGCTCTGCTTCATTCCCTGCGGGAGGGACGGAGTGAGAGGCGCTCCCCGCGCTCCCCACGGCTGCACACACTCCACCTCTGGAAGCCAAAACCGCTGGGGTGCTCGTGGGCAGGCCCCACACGCATGCACGGACACCCCCTGTGTCCCCTCCCTGTCAGGGATCCAGAGACGGGGACAGCAAAGGTTCCCCACAAGTGTTATCGGGGTTAGGGGGCCCCTCTCGCAACCCATGCTGGAGTTACTGGGTTTAGTCAGGGACCACCACGGCCATGCAGAGGAAACCTGCACCAGGAGGAGGAAGAGGAGAAAGAGGAAGGGGTATCGCACGGACCTTTTTCCTCTACAAGGGCAAGGAAAGAAAAGAGAGGTGAAAAAAAGGGAAAAAGAGGAAAAAAAGCAGCAAAATCTTGGAGAAAAGGAAGGCGCCAGCCCTCTCCCACCCCAGCCAGCAGGGCACAGAGGAGCAGGTAGGTTGGCAGGTACCTCCTTGAGGCCTCGGTTCTTGATGTTCAGCTTCTTGGCGTTGACGAAGTCGAAGAGCTTCCCGTACTCCTCCCTGCGGGACGCAGACAGGGCGCTCAGGGCCGGGGGGAGCCGGGCCGCCAGCACCCAGCACCGCAGGGCGACCGCCTTGGGAAACCAGCGAGGGCCCGCCCCGTGTGACCCACACGAAGGGAGGAGGGGACGGCGCGACGGCACGGCGCCAGCCCGCCGCGCGCCCACCTCTCTATGCTGCTGAAGGTGTACTGCGTGCCCTGCTTGGTCTCGATCTCGAAGTCGAAGGAGCGGGTGGTGGTGGTCCCGCGGGCGAAGTTGACGAAGGAGATCTCGTCGAAGCGGATGTGCACGGGCGGCTTGTGCACGTAGATGAAGCCGCGCTCCAGCGGGTAGAGAAGCCCCGAGCTGGCCTTGTAGGAGCAGGTGATGCACTGGGCTCCCGAGTGTCTGTGAGGGCAAACACAGCCACGTTACACCGCTGGGGGAGCAAACGCCCTCCCTACAGTGACACAGCAGCCCGGAGAAGTCCGTCAGCTGCTCCCCCTACGGAAGGCCCGATCCTTGCAAAGCCCCTTCCCCCTGACCACAGAAACAAGAGAGGAAAAGAGGGGTTGGTCCTGCTGGTAGAGTTAGGAGGGGACCCCAAGCAGCTGGCTTGAGATTACAGAGAAAAAGAAATGTTTCCCGTCCTGGGGAGGCCAAGGCACACTTGGCATCCCCCCCACCTCCACGCGTGCCCTTGGAGCAGGAAGACCCCATGTCCCGCTGCCCAGAGGCAGCGGCGTGCCCTCACCCCTGGAAGTTGCCAGGCACGGTGATCTTGCGGTTGACCAGAGCCTTCATGACGCGGCTGACCATCTCGTAGAGGGAGCCAGACATGTTCTTGGTGAGCCGCCCCTCGAAGCGCTTCTCCACCTCCTCCCTGCGCGGCAAAAAGGAGAGGAGAACAGTGAGAACGGGGGCCCGGGGGGTCCCTCGCCTCCCCCCGCAGCCCCCAGAGGCAGGAGCGGAGCTCACTCGTTCATGTTGAGGGTCAGCGAGATGTCCTCGTCCTTGGAGAAGAGCAGGATGAGGAAGTGGTAGCGGGTCTGGCCCTGCTTTATCGGGGGGTCCAGGCTGATCTGAAAGGAGACGAGGAGGTGAGGACTACAAACCCCCCACGCCCACCGCCCTTCCCCGAGGGAGGACCCGCTGTCCCGTCCCTCCTCACCACGAAGAACATCTGCCGCTGGTCCTTGTGGGGGAGCAGGAAGAGGCGCAGCACGGTGGTGTAGGGGATCTTGTAGTCGAAGGTCTTGCCGTGCAGGTGCAGGAAGGTGGGGTAGATGCGGATGTCGTAGCGCCCGCGGGGCGTCAGGCACTGCAGCTCCCGGAAGATGCAGATGGCGTCGCCCGTGGCCTGGATCACGTCCGCCTTGGAGAGGACGTTCTGCGCGAAGGCCTGCGAGGCGAGGGGAAGGTCAGGCACGGAGCCGGGCACCCGGCGACCCCCAGCGCGCCCCCCCCCCCCCTCAGCCCCCAGCTCACCTCCACGGGGTCCACGCCGTCCTCCTGGGTGGGGGGCACGTAGAAGCGCACCTCCATGAGCGAGACCTCAGCGTCGTCGTTCTGGTGGAACTCCAGCGTCACCTCGTTCTTGCCCGTCGTGCACTGGGAGACGTTGCTGAGGGGGATCTCGAACACCGGCTGCTCCCCGATGTCGAAGGAGAGGAGCTGCCCTGCAAGGGGTGGGGAGGGATGAGAACCTAAGGTCCACCCCCCGAGGTGGGTCTCGTCCCAGATCTCCGCTCCAGCAGCACCACTGGTCTCCTCTCAAAGCCCAGCAATGCCTCTCCCCTTCTCATTCCCGTGCTTTCCACCAAAATCACCAGGCTTTCTCCTCCCAGCTGTGGCTCCAGAGAATGGCATTGACCAGAAATAAAACGGAGAAACTGTTTATTCCCATTCTCCCCGCTCTCAGAGCAGGGAGGAGCACCCACCAGCTCCCCTAGCTCCTGCAGGAACCGGCAGGCTCTGCCAGACACAGCTCCCTTGCAGACTTCTCTTTCATGGTGGGCATTCTCCGCCTATAAAATCTTCCCCCCAAAAATCCGGGACTTGTGTGGGTATCTCCTGCTTTCCCGGGACGACTGACATCCGCGCTGTACCCAAAACCACCACTAGAAAGGGGACAGCTGCCCAGAGGAACACCCTGAAGCTAGGAGCTGCAGGAACAAGCACCCTGGTGGGATGGGACGCTGCTCCAGTCCCCGGACACCCCCAGCCCCACCACCTCGAGCTGGGAGGGCCGCCCGCGGGCAGCCCCTTCCCCAATTAACGGCACCGCCGGGCTGCTCCCGCCTTGCCACGACTCACCTCCGAACCTCACCGTGCCCCAGTTCCAGCCCTTCACACACAGGTCCTTCTCCGCCAGCTCCAGGCGATAGTGGGCCTTGAAGAAATCCGAGAGCTTATCGAACTCCTGGGACAGGGCGGGAAGGGGCAGAGGAACAGGGAACGCCCGTCAGAGACCACCACATACGCATGGGCACCGTCCGGAGCCCCTGACAGGGGACACAGCCCACAGAACGGGGAAAGCGGGGAGGAAAACGGGGGTCAGCTCTTGTTGGAGGGGAAGGAGATGTTGTAGGGCGACGCAGCCAGGCACAGACAAGCAGCACAGGGAAGGATGGGAGGTGTAACGGGAGCAAACGCCGCCGCTCGGAGGGGCACGCGCGCGGGCAGGCACGCCGGGGGCTCACCGATTCCCGGAAGCCATCGTATTTGTAGACGTGGCCGTTCTTGGTGAGCAGCTTGAGGCCGTGGCCGAGCGCCACGCGGCGCCACACGCCCTCCGCCAGCTCCGAGGCCTGAATGTTGTCCACCTTCCCCGTCTTGCTGTTCTTGAAGATCACGCCCTGGCGGCTCAGCCGCAGCCGGCCGTCGTTCTGGTGGGAGCAGCGGGGGTGAGGCTCGCCCCGGACGCACCCAAGGGCTGCCCCACCGGGCACAATTCCTCCCCACGAGGTGACTTCCCCAAACCCCAGCAGGTTTTGTTGCTCCTTGCCACCCTCATTTTGGGCTCGGGCGGCCCAAAACAGTCCCAGCACCCTCGGTCCCAGCACTCCTTCAGGCTTTTAGGAGCGATTCCCAAATGCCACGGATTTAAGGGGGGGAATCCTCAACACCGGGGCTGCACCACCCGATTCACAACACCCGGCCACCCAGCAGGGGCTACAGCATGAAGAGGCAGACGCTCGGAGCACCGGGCCGGCACTAAAAGCCCCACGGACGTCCCAAAACACCCCGGCCCTACAAGCGAGGCTCGGTGCCTCCCTGCAAAACGAGCCGAGCCAGGATGAGGCCCGGGAGGAGCTGAGAGGGGAGGGACGGACCCGGACAGCCCCACGGGACAGGCTGCCCCCCGCTGCTCACCATAGATCCCTTCACCTCCTGGTAGATCTCGTTGAACTCCAGCGTGTCGGCCATGGCGAACGGGGCGGGGGGGGGCCGGCAGCGTCCCCTGGGGTTTCGGGGAGCGAGGAGGAGGCCTCGGCGAGTCTCTCAGTTCCCCCCCGGGGGGGCCGGCATGCCCTGACGCGGGGACACTGAGCACTGAGGCGCTGCGGGGGGGGGGGGAAGAACAACCACAGGGGTGAGCACAGCGAGCAGGAGACGCCCCATCGGCACCGCATGGCCCCGTGTGTCCCATACGGCCCCGTGTGTCCCCCCATACGGCCCCGTGCCCCCCCATACGGCCCCGTGGCCCCCCATACGGCCCCGTGGCCCCCCACCCCTGCTCCTGCCCCCATCCCGGTGGGGCGCTGCCCCCGGGGAGGGCACAGCGAGGCCCTGAGGGCCCCCCCCCCCCATCACCCCCATACCCCAACCCTCCCCCGGCCCCACAAACCTGCAGCCCCCCCCCCCCACACCTGAAGCCCCCTGCCCCCCTAAAACAACCCCCCTCCCCCTTAGGGCACCTCCCACCCCCCAAAAAATGCCCCCCACCCCAAAAAAAAAGCCCCCCCCAACCGCCACCTCCCCAAACCGCCCCCACCCCCCAAAGCCACCCCCCCCCCAAAAAACCGCCCCCCCCCCCCCCCAAAAAAAAAACCGCCCCCCCCCCCTCAAAATTAAACCTCCCCACCCCCAGGGGGTCCCGTCCCCCCAGCCCCCCCCCCCCCCCCCAAAATCCGGCCCCCCCGCACCACCGCCACTTTTCCCGCCTGCGCAACACGAACCTCCCCCCCCGGCCTTCCTCCTCCTCCTCCTCCTCCTCCTCCTCCTCTTCCCCCCCCCCCCCGCCGGAACCCGCCCCCGCTTCCGCCATAGAGAGGGCGCCGCACCATGGAGAGCTCGGAGGACTGTGGCTAGAGCGGCACCCCACCCCGGAAACCCGGGGGGGCCCTGGCGGTGTCCCGCCCGGCACCATAGAGTTGCGGAAGAGGTGCCAGAGCGGCCCCCGTTGGCCAACGTTGGGTGGTCCCCGTGACGTCATGGGGGGGGGCCGCAGCCCGGCGGGGGGGGGGGGGCCCAAAATGGAGCCCCGAAAAGAGCGGGGAGGGGGGCGCAAGCACGGGGACCCCGGACGTGGGGGACCCCAAAAGCCCGGGGGGTCCCCAAAAGTTGAGGTGCCCCGCACGTGGGGCGCTCACCGGGCGTGGGGCACCCCCGAAGCCCTGCACGGACACCCCAAACAGGGAACCCCAAAGTAGGGGCACCAAGGGGCGCCCCAAACAAGGGGCACCCCAAACAAGGGTCACCCCAAACAAGGAGGACCCCAAACAAGGAGGACCCCAAACAAGGGGCACCCCACACAGGGGCCACCACCGCCCTGCCCCACCTCCCTGGGACCCCCACCCCTCTGCCCAATGTCCCTCCTGCACCCCTCATCCCCCCCCGCACCCCATCCCCCACCCTCCCCTCCCCTCGTTGTCCTCCCTATTGCCCCCGTCACCCCCAAAATCTCTCTGTCCCCCCTGCACCCCTCCATCTCCCCCCACACCCCCTCATTTCCCCCCCATACCCCCTCATTTCCCCCCCATGCCCACCCATTTCCCCCCACACCCCTCCATCTCCCCCTGCACCCCTCCATCTCCCCTTGTGCCCCTCCATCTCCCCCCACACCCCCTCATTTCCCCCCCCATACCCACCCATCTCCCCCCACACCCCTCCCTCCACCCCCTGCACCCCTCCATCTCCCCCCACACCCCCTCATTTCCCCCCCCATACCCCCAATCTCCCCCCATACCCCCCCATTTCCCCCCCATACCCACCCATCTCCCCCCACACCCCTCCCTCCACCCCCTGCACCCCTCCATCTCCTCCCACATCCCTCCATCTCCCCCCACACACTCCCGTTCCCCCCCCCCCATGCCCCCCATCTCCCCCCACACCCCTCCATCCCCCCCCAACCCCCCCCATCTCCCCCCTCACACCCCCCCATCACCCCCCTGGACCCCCCCATCTCCCCCTGCCCCTTCCCTCCCGCCCTCCCTCCCCACGCCCACGCCCTCTCCCTCCCTCCTCCGCCCACCCCTCCCTGCCTCTGCACCACCCCAGCTGCCCAGATCCCTACCAGATCCCTACCAGACCCTTACCAGATCCCTACCAGATCCCTACCAGATCCCTACCAGCCCCCTGCCCGGCCCCCCGGCCCCCCATGCCCCCCCCGCGCCCCCAGCCCTCCTGCCTGTCCGACTTCTTCGCCTACGAGACCCCCAAGTCGGTGGTGGTGAAGAGCTGGGTGGTGGGCGCCGTCAACCGGGCCGTGCAGCTCCTCATCCTCTCCTACTTCATCGGGTGAGCCCCCCCCCCCCGGACCCCCCCGGGACCCCCTCGTCTCCCCCACGTCTCTGGGGACGGGGGACACGAGGTGACACGAGGGGACGGGAGAGGGACGAGGGACGGCTGCGCTGCCGGTGGGGTGCCGGGGGCTGTCCGTGACCCCGAGGGGTGACACGGGAGGGGACAGTGCGGGGGGCAAGTGGCCGTGGGGGGGCGGCTGTCCCTGCCGCTCACCCCCCCGGGGGGCTGGGGGGTCCCTCCAGCTGGGTGTTCCTGCACGAGAAGGCTTACCAGGTGAGGGATACCACCATCGAGTCCTCCGTGGTCACCAAAGTCAAGGGCGTGGGGAGATATGGGGACCGCGTCCTGGACACCGCCGACTACGTCACCCCCCCACAGGTAGGGGCACCCCGGGGGGCTCAGGGACGGTCCCTCCGTGCAGTGGCCGTGATCCCATAGGGGACACCGGGCATCCTGCACAGCCTCACCCCCGCGGGCGGTCCTGCCCCAAATAACCCCCCCTGCCCCCCCCAAAACGCTGCGGGGCCAAGGGCTGGGGGGTGGCGGTGACCCCCCCCCCCTGTCCCCCTCGCCCCAGGGCACCTCGGTGTTCGTGGTGGTCACCAGGCAGATCCTGACGGAGAACCAGGTGCAGGGCGTCTGCCCCGAGGTAAGGGGCTGGGGGGGACGCGGGGGGCACCGGCGTGTGTCCCCCCCCCAGGTGACCCCCCCTCTCCGCAGAGCGAAGCCACGTACCGCTGCACCGCTGACCGCGACTGCCGGGGGAAGAGCCTCACCACAGGCAGCGGTGAGTTTAGGGTTTTTTTTTGGGGGGCTGTATCCCCAAAAATCCTACGGGAGGAGCCCCCTTTTTTTGGGGGGGGTCCTACGGGATGAGCCCCCCCCCCCCCGTGCTGACAGCCACCTCTAGGGGTGCTGACGGGGCGCTGCGTGCCCTACAACGACACCCTGCGCACCTGCGAGATCCGGGGCTGGTGCCCGCCCGAGGTGGACACCGTCAGCGTGTGAGTCCATGGGGGGAGCAAGGGGGGGGCACGGGGCTGGCCCCCCCCCCCCCTTCAGGCACCCCCCCCCTTTCCCACCCCACAGCCCTGTGATGCTGGAGGCCGAAAACTTCACCCTCTTCATCAAGAACAGCGTCCGCTTCCCGCTCTTCGGATTCGAGAAGTGAGCGGCGCCGCGGGGACAGGGGATGGGGTGTCCCCCGACGGCAGCTCACGGCCGTGTGTCCCCCCCCCCCCCCCCCCCCCGTCCCCCTGTCCTCCCCCAGGGCCAATCTGCCCCCCCAGGCCAGCGCGGAGGATCTGCGGCGCTGCCGCTTCCACCCCGAGCGGCAGCCGCTCTGCCCCATCCTGCGGCTGGGCGACGTGGCGCGCTTCGCCGGGCAGGACTTCGCCACCCTGGCCACCACCGTGAGCCAGGGGGACATGGGGGCACGGGGACACGGGGACGTAGGACACGGGGGGCGTGGGGACACGGGGACCTGGGACACAGGGATGCAGGGACACGGGGACGCAGCAACGTGGGAAGTGGAGCACGTGGGTGCAGGGAGGTGGGACGTGGGACATAGGGACACGGTGATGTGGGACGTGACGCGGGGATGTGGGACATGGGGACATGGGGGTGTGGGACGTGGGGACGTGGGGACATGAGATGTGGGGGCATGGGGCACATGAATACGGGGATGTGTGACGTGGGGACATGGGGACACAGCGGTGTGGGAATTGGGGTTGTGGGGACGTAGCGACACAGGGAGATGGGGACGTGGAACGTGGGGACAGGGGGACACAGGAGCGTGGGACATGGGGTGTGGGGACGTGACAGCGTGGGACATGCGGATTTAGGGATCTGGGTTGTGGAACATGGGAAAACAGGGCTGTGGGGACACGGGCCGTGGCTCTGCAGGGACACGGGGGTGGGGAACATGGGGATGCGGGGCACGGGGTGCATCTCGCCCTCCCGGCTGGGCAGGGGGGGGTGCTGGGCATCAAGATCGGCTGGGTGTGCGACCTGGACCGCTCGTGGGAGCTGTGCCTGCCCCGCTACTCCTTCACCCGCCTGGACGGCGTCACCCGGCACAGCCCCAGCTCCCCCGGCTACAACTTCAGGTAGGGCCCTGTCACCGCCCGCCGTGGGGACACCGCCGTGGGGACACCGGGGTGCCAGGCGGACCCATTCCCTTGCAGGCACGCCCGGTATTACCGCGGGCACAATGGCACCGAGCTCCGCACCCTCACCAAGGCCTTTGGCATCCGCTTCGATGTCTTGGTGTACGGCAACGTACGTATGGGGTGCAGCACCCTGCGGACCTATGGGTGCTATAGGTCCAAGCTCCACCTACACACACCATGCCGACTTGGCCCCCTGCCTCCCTGCAGGCTGGGAAATTCGGCATCGTCCCCACGCTCATCAACACAGTGGCCGCCTTCACCTCCATCGGCGTGGTGAGTTGAGGCAGTCCTCAGCTCGGGGCGGGGGCAGACTGATCCCCTACAGCGTGGGGACCCCCCCCACAGCCCCCAGCCCCAACGGTGCCGCCCCGTAGGGCACGGTGCTGTGCGATATCATCCTGCTCAACTTCTTGAAGGGCGCTGAGCACTACAAGGCCCGCAAGTTCGAGGAGGTGAGCGGCGAGGCCGGGACGGCCGTGGGGCTGGAGCCGTGCTGGGGGGCCCTAGGGCGGGCAGGCCCTAAAGGGGTGGGGGTGTGGGGCTGGGGGTTACACGCAGAGCCCCCTGGGTGCCGCGGCTGTGGGGCAGGGGCTGACCCAGCGCCTGTCCCCTGCCCCCAGGTGCCAGAGGCCAGTGTGCCCCCCGCCTCCACCAGCCCCACGACATGTGCACCCGGGGCCATGGGGGACCAGAGCCGGGAGAAGCAGTCCACCGACTCGGGCACCTCCTCCCTCGGCCTCTAGCCCTGGGTGCCATGGTGCAGTCCCCCCTTTGCCATCGATTCCCTCTCTCCCTCCCCTCCAGACCCCCCCAGCCCCACGCCACGGCTGCCAACCCCTTCCCCACGCTGCCAACGGGACAGGGCAGGGGGGATGTACGGGGCTGTGGGGGTGTCACTGGGACCATGGGGCATGGAGAGGCTGTGGGGCTGCGGGGGACACGTGGCCCCGGCACTCCTATAAGGGCCGCAGGAGGACCCCCCAGCCCCCAGGTGAGGAGCGGGGACGGGGACAACAAGGGGGGGCTGCAGCCCTGAGCTGCCAGGATGGGGCTGGGGGCTGCAGCCCTGAGTCAGGCACGGGGGGCTCTGCAGTGCCCCGTAGATGTGGCGGGGGGACGTGGTGGCACGGGAAGCACGGGGCCAGGGGTGGCCGCAGGGGTGGCAGCGGGGAAGCAGGGACAGGGGGGCAGCGGGGCACGAGGGAAGTGGGGGGTCGTGAGGGTGGCTGAGGGGTAGGGGGTGGCAGCGGGGGCATGGGGACACGGGGAATGGGGTGTCCCCAGGGGTGGTGGGGGCCAGGGACGCGGGGGTGTGAGAGGGGGCCAAGGGCTGGGGGCAAGGGACGGGGTGGTGCTGGGGATGCCGGGGGTGGCGAGGGACATGGGGTGGCGCTGGGGACTGGTCCAGGACCAGCCAAGGGGATGCAGAGCCCCCTCACCCCAATAAACCTTCCTCACACAGCCCCCTGTCTGTTCCCTCTTTGGGGGGAGAGCGAGGGGGCAATGAGTCGGGTTCGGGGGCCATGAGGTGACAGGAACGGGACGTCAGAGCAGTGCTGCCAAACTGGGGTGGCCTTTGCTGGGTGCCGCCACAGGGAGAGGACCTGTGCCCACTGCTGGTCACAGAAGGACCTCGTTCCCAAAACCCCGCTCTGCTCTGTCCCCATCGCAGCCCAGGACCCCTCACCCACGGGCCTACACCGCTGCCACCCAGTGCCCTCCCCGCACCCAAAACAGAGCCCAGGCGTGAGCACGGGTGCCAGCAGCTGAGGCTTTACTGTGAGCTGGGCTGGGGGAGCAGCCTGTGCTGCGGGGTGGGCAGGGGGGTGCCCGGCGGAGCACCGAGCCGGGGGGCGTCCGGGCGACAGCGCCAGGGCTCTCGTTTATTGGGACAGCACCCTCAGTACTCGCAGATGAAGGGCAGCCTCTCGCGGCAGTTTGTGCTCCTCCAGCGCCCATCTGGGGAGAGGAGTTGGGGTCAGACCCCGCACCCAGCAGCACCCCCAGCCCCCCCGTGCTCCCCCACACCCCCAGCCCCGCACGCCCGGGTTCAGCCCCACAGCCCCCTCCCATCTCCCCGCCACAAGACCCCCCTGCGGCCCCCGGTGTCCTCCCGTCCCCCCCAGCCCGGCGGTTCTCAGGGCCCCGGCTCCCAGCACAGCCCCCGACCCCCCGCACGCCCCCCGAGCCCCCCGGGCACTGACTTGCGGTGCAGAGGGTGGTGCAGAAGCGCCCCGTGAGCAGCGGGTAGCCGTGCAGCCAGTACGCGTAGTTCCAGCCGCTGTTGTCAGACCAGTGGCAGAACACGCTGCCGCCCTGCGGGGTCACCGGCCTCAGGCGTGGGGACACCGCGGGGACACCCGCAGGGACACCCGCGGGGCTGAGGCGTCCGGGGATGGCGGGACGGGGGGTGCCGGGGTCGAGGGGAGGGACTGGGACCCCGGGACAGGCCCGGGGCCGTGCGGACACGTGCCCGCGGCCCCTTACCACAGGACGGGTGATGGCCCCGATCCAGACGCGCCCGTTGTTGACGCGGGTGCGAGCCCTGCACTGCAGCAGGACGTTGGCGTGGTAGCTGTGGATGGAGGCCAGGCGCCCGCGGTAGCAGCGGGAGCACACTCTCTGCGGGGGGACGGCGCTGGTTACGGGGACACGCCGGGGCCGGGCGGCACCGGGAGCCCCCAGCCCAGTCCCCGAGCCCTGCCCACCTGCGCGGTGTGGAAGTTCTGGCACCGCCGCACGATGATGTAGCGGAAGGTGCGGGCGCTCTGCGGGTCCGTGATGTTCAGCGCCTTCGTCTCGTCCTCCAGCGGGCACTCCACGTCCTCAGCCTCGGCCTCCAGCTCCGGCTCGGCCACCTCGGAGGTGACAGCGGCTGGGGACAGCGGTGGGCGTCACTGTGGGTGTCCCCACAGTACCCTCAGGTGTCCCTCCCGTGTCCCCGGGGGCACTCACCCAGGTGGCGGGCAGAGGCCGTGCCCAGCAGGGCCAGGGCGAGGAGCAGGCAGGGCTGCATGGTGGGGCGCTGCGGGGACACGGGAGGACTTGGGGGGACCCCCTTGTCCTGGGGACCGTCTGGCCCTGGGGGACATCCCCAGAGACCGGGGACCCTCAGCTATCCATGGCACCACCCCCACAGCCCCAGTCCCCTGTGCCACCACATGCCCCTCACCACCCCCGGCATCCCCAGCACCACCCTGTCCCTTGCCCCCAGCCCTTGGCCCCCTCTCACACCCCCACGTCCCTGGCCCCCACCACCCCTGGGGACACCCCATTCCCCGTGTCCCCATGCCCCCGCTGCCACCCCTTACCCCTCAGCCACCCCCACGACCCCCCACTTCCCTCGTGCCCCGCTGCCCCCCTGTCCCTGCTTCCCCGCTGCCACCCCTGCGGCCACCCCTGGCCCCGTGCTGCCCGTGCCACCACGTCCCCCCGCCACATCTACGGGGCACTGCAGAGCCCCCCGTGCCTGACTCAGGGCTGCAGCCCCCAGCCCCATCCTGGCAGCTCAGGGCTGCAGCCCCCCCCGGTTGTCCCCGTCCCCGTTCCTCACCTGGGGGCTGGGGGAGCTCTGCCTGCTGCGGCCCTTATAGGGGTGTCGGGGCCACGTGTCCCCGCATCCTTGCGCCACCCCAGCCCCAGCCCCGCCGCAGCCCCAGGCCACCAACCGCCAGCGGCTCTGACCTGAGGGGACAGTGGGGGGGACCCCGGGGGTGCTGGGGACACGTTGGCCGCTTGCCCAAGGCCACTTCCTCCCCCGGTGGCCGCTGGCCCCGCAGTGGCTGGTGCCAGCCGTTGGCCCCAGAACCACTACCCTCTGGGGCACCCTGTGCCTCCCGCCCCGCGGAGCTGCGGGGGCCAGCACAGGGCCCGTGCTCCCCCCCAGCCCTGTCCCGGCCCCAGGGGCCCGGGCAGAGCCCACTCGGCCTTGCCCCCCTGTGCCCCCAGCCCCACACGCCCGCTCTGGGGGCTCAGCGCTCCAAACGTCCCTGAGGTGCCCGCAGCGGGGGCCACCTCTGCTCCTGGGGACATGTCCCCTCCGTGTCCTCACGCCACGGTGCCTCAGATGTGTCTCTGCCATTGCCAGGCCCCGCCATGCCCAGGGACATGTTGTCACCATGCCCAGAGACGTGTTGTCACCATGCCCAGCCCTGCTGGACCTGGCAGCGGGTCCCCTACATGACGTGGCCCCCACCGTGCCCGCGGATATTTCCCCGCCGTGCCCTGACCACGCACCGCCGTGCGTTTGTGCACACGCTGCGGGGAATAAACCTGATGGAACAGGGAGGTGCGCACAGCCCCAGGACCGCGCTCTTGTTGGGGTCGTGGAGATGTGGTGGGATGGCTCCCGTGGCTGGAGAGCTGCACTGGGAGGCTACAGGCCCCTTGGGAAGGACAGGCCAGGAGGAATAGGAGGAGGACTTGTGCTTTACGGGAGACAGCAGCTAAAGAGCGCATTGAGATCTGCCTGGGATGGGTGGATGAGGAGCCAACTATCAAAAAAACACCTGAGGGACAACGGGGTCCCTGATCAGAGCCAACGTGTGTTCACAAGGGAAAGTCCTGCTTCACAAACTTAATTTCCTTTTAGGACAAGGTCACCCATCTAGGTGACCAAGGCAAGCCAGCTGATGCAGTCTTTCTGGATTTCAGCAAAGCTTTCAACACCATTTCTCACAGCATCCTTCTGGACAAAATGTCCCGCATGCAGCTAGACAGAAGCATAATGCAGTGGGTGAGCAGTTGGCTGACGGGTCGGGCTCAAAGGGTTCTGGTAAATGGGGTTACATCTGCTGGCCAGTCACTAGGCGGGTTCCCCACGGCTCCGTTTTAGGGCCAGTTCTCTTCAGTGTTTTCTTAAACGACCGGGTTTGTTCAGCCCAGAGCAGAGCAGGCCGAGGGGAGGCCTCATGGCGGCCTGCAGCTCCCTCACGAGGGGAGCGGAGGGGCAGGCGCTGAGCTCTGCTCTCTGGGGACAGCGACAGGACCCGAGGGAACAGCATGGGGCTGGGACAGGGGAGGGTCAGGCTGGGAGTGAGGGAAAGGTTCTGCACCCAGAGGATTAAATAGAAGGCTGGGATATATACATTCTAGTCAGGGTCTGTCTCTTGTTACCTGACCAGGAAGAACAAGCAGGCAACGTTTTCTCCCTGGCAATGCCATGATGGTCCTTCACCCTGTGACAGCAGTGGTGGCAGGGGACAGGCTGTTGCTGTTGGTAGGCTGGGTTGCAGGGGACGGGGCAGTGGTAGCAGGGGATGATGGCAGGCAATAGGGTGGTGGTGTAACGGTCAGAGTGCTGCCCAGAAGGTGATGGCTGTTGGGGCCAACAGCCAGCACCAGCAGCTTTGGGGCCCCATGTCCGCAGGGAGGGGAAGTAGCCTTGGGCAAGCAGCCAAACAGTCCCCAGCCACCCTGGGGTCCCCCAGTCACCACCACCCTGTCCCCCACCATTGCCTAACACTGCCCAGGACAGCACCAGCCGCCCTTGCAGCAAGGGCACGTGCTGGCTCACGTCCATCTTGTGTCCACCAGGACGCCCAGGTCCCTTTCTGCAGAGCCGCTCTCCAGCTGGGTGGGCCCCAGCGTGTCCTGGTGCCTGGGGTTGTTCCCCCCGGGGGCATGACTTGGCACTTAGAACACCCCAAGCTGGAAGGGTGCCACAAGGAGCATCGAGACCAGCTCCTGGTTCCTCAAAAGACCACGCAAAAATCAGACCCTGTGTCTGAGAGCATTGTTGAAACACTTCTTGAACTCTGGCAGACTCAGTGCTGTGACCACTGCCCTGGGGAGCCTGTCCCAGTGCCCGACCACCTCTGGGTGCAGAACCTTTCCCTCACTCCCAGCCTGACCCTCCCCTGTCCCAGCTCCATGCCGTTCCCTCGGGTCCTGTCGCTGTCCCCAGAGAGCAGAGCTCAGCGCCTGCCCCTCCGCTCCCCTCGTGAGGGAGCTGCAGGCCGCCATGAGGCCTCCCCTCGGCCTGCTCTGCTCTGGGCTGAACAAACCCGGTCGTTTAAGAAAACACTGAAGAGAACTGGCCCTAAAACGGAGCCGTGGGGAACCCGCCTAGTGACTGGCCAGCAGATGTAACCCCATTTACCAGAACCCTTTGAGCCCGACCCGTCAGCCAACTGCTCACCCACTGCATTATGCTTCTGTCTAGCTGCATGCGGGACATTTTGTCCAGAAGGATGCTGTGAGAAATGGTGTTGAAAGCTTCGCTGAAATCCAGAAAGACTGCATCAGCTGGCTTCCCTTGGTCACCTAGATGGGTGACCTTGTCCTAAAAGGAAATTAAGTCTGTGAAGCAGGACTTTCCCTTGTGAACACACGTTGGCTCTGATCAGGGACCCCGTTGTCCCTCAGGTGTTTTTTTGATAGCTGGCTCCTCATCCACCCATCCCAGGCAGATCTCAATGTGCTCTTTAGCTGCTGTCTCCCGTAAAGCACAAGTCCTCCTCCTATTCCTCCTGGCCTGTCCTTCCCAAGGGGCCTGTAGCCTCCCAGTGCAGCTCTCCAGCCACGGGAGCCATCCCACCACATCTCCACGACCCCAACAAGACCGCGGTCCTGGGGCTGTGCGCACCTCCCTGTTCCATCAGGTTTATTCCCCGCAGCGTGTGCACAAACGCACGGCGGTGCGTGGTCAGGGCACGGCGGGGAAATATCCCCGGGCACGGTGGGGGCCACGTCACGTAGGGGACCCGCTGCCAGGTCCAGCAGGGCTGGGCATGGTGACAACACGTCTCTGGGCATGGTGACAACATGTCCCTGGGCATGGCGGGGCCTGGCAATGGCAGAGACACATCTGAGGCACCGTGGCGTGAGGACACGGAGGGGACATGTCCCCAGGAGCAGAGGTGGCCCCCGCTGCGGGCACCTCAGGGACGTTTGGAGCGCTGAGCCCCCAGAGCGGGCGTGTGGGGCTGGGGGCACAGGGGGGCAAGGCCGAGTGGGCTCTGCCCGGGCCCCTGGGGCCGGGACAGGGCTGGGGGGGAGCACGGGCCCTGTGCTGGCCCCCGCAGCTCCGCGGGGCGGGAGGCACAGGGTGCCCCAGAGGGTAGTGGTTCTGGGGCCAACGGCTGGCACCAGCCACTGCGGGGCCAGCGGCCACCGGGGGAGGAAGTGGCCTTGGGCAAGCGGCCAACGTGTCCCCAGCACCCCCGGGGTCCCCCCCACTGTCCCCTCAGGTCAGAGCCGCTGGCGGTTGGTGGCCTGGGGCTGCGGCGGGGCTGGGGCTGGGGTGGCGCAAGGATGCGGGGACACGTGGCCCCGACACCCCTATAAGGGCCGCAGCAGGCAGAGCTCCCCCAGCCCCCAGGTGAGGAGCGGGGACGGGGACAACCGGGGGGGGCTGCAGCCCTGAGCTGCCAGGATGGGGCTGGGGGCTGCAGCCCTGAGTCAGGCACGGGGGGCTCTGCAGTGCCCCGTAGATGTGGCGGGGGGACGTGGTGGCACGGGCAGCACGGGGCCAGGGGTGGCCGCAGGGGTGGCAGCGGGGAAGCAGGGACAGGGGGGCAGCGGGGCACGAGGGAAGTGGGGGGTCGTGGGGGTGGCTGAGGGGTAAGGGGTGGCAGCGGGGGCATGGGGACACGGGGAATGGGGTGTCCCCAGGGGTGGTGGGGGCCAGGGACGTGGGGGTGTGAGAGGGGGCCAAGGGCTGGGGGCAAGGGACAGGGTGGTGCTGGGGATGCCGGGGGTGGTGAGGGGCATGTGGTGGCACAGGGGACTGGGGCTGTGGGGGTGGTGCCATGGATAGCTGAGGGTCCCCGGTCTCTGGGGATGTCCCCCAGGGCCAGACGGTCCCCAGGACAAGGGGGTCCCCCCAAGTCCTCCCGTGTCCCCGCAGCGCCCCACCATGCAGCCCTGCCTGCTCCTCGCCCTGGCCCTGCTGGGCACGGCCTCTGCCCGCCACCTGGGTGAGTGCCCCCGGGGACACGGGAGGGACACCTGAGGGTACTGTGGGGACACCCACAGTGACGCCCACCGCTGTCCCCAGCCGCTGTCACCTCCGAGGTGGCCGAGCCGGAGCTGGAGGCCGAGGCTGAGGACGTGGAGTGCCCGCTGGAGGACGAGACGAAGGCGCTGAACATCACGGACCCGCAGAGCGCCCGCACCTTCCGCTACATCATCGTGCGGCGGTGCCAGAACTTCCACACCGCGCAGGTGGGCAGGGCTCGGGGACTGGGCTGGGGGCTCCCGGTGCCGCCCGGCCCCGGCGTGTCCCCGTAACCAGCGCCGTCCCCCCGCAGAGAGTGTGCTCCCGCTGCTACCGCGGGCGCCTGGCCTCCATCCACAGCTACCACGCCAACGTCCTGCTGCAGTGCAGGGCTCGCACCCGCGTCAACAACGGGCGCGTCTGGATCGGGGCCATCACCCGTCCTGTGGTAAGGGGCCGCGGGCACGTGTCCGCACGGCCCCGGGCCTGTCCCGGGGTCCCAGTCCCTCCCCTCGACCCCGGCACCCCCCGTCCCGCCATCCCCGGACGCCTCAGCCCCGCGGGTGTCCCTGCGGGTGTCCCCGCGGTGTCCCCACGCCTGAGGCCGGTGACCCCGCAGGGCGGCAGCGTGTTCTGCCACTGGTCTGACAACAGCGGCTGGAACTACGCGTACTGGCTGCACGGCTACCCGCTGCTCACGGGGCGCTTCTGCACCACCCTCTGCACCGCAAGTCAGTGCCCGGGGGGCTCGGGGGGCGTGCGGGGGGTCGGGGGCTGTGCTGGGAGCCGGGGCCCTGAGAACCGCCGGGCTGGGGGGGACGGGAGGACACCGGGGGCCGCAGGGGGGTCTTGTGGCGGGGAGATGGTAGGGGGCTGTGGGGCTGAACCCGGGCGTGTGGGGCTGGGGGTGTGGGGGAGCACGGGGGGGCTGGGGGTGCTGCTGGGTGCGGGGTCTGACCCCAACTCCTCTCCCCAGATGGGCGCTGGAGGAGCACAAACTGCCGCGAGAGGCTGCCCTTCATCTGCGAGTACTGAGGGTGCTGTCCCAATAAACGAGAGCCCTGGCGCTACTTGTCCATGTGTTTTGGGGATGTGTAGGGGCTGTTCCCCCAGCCCCGTGAGGCAGGGGGGACCCAAACCCACAGCAGACACTGGGGACACCACAGGGAGTAGCACAATAGGTTGTTAATATTTATTCCCCCCCGAAACACCCCCATCTCCCACTGTGCCCTCTGGCACAGGTCCATCCCTCCCCCAAAGTCCAGTAGAAAACGGCTGCAGCAGGCGCTTGGTGCTGGCTGTGGAGCTCAGTGCGGTGTCTGGGCAGGGGTCTCGGCGCTGGGGGGGGCATCCAGGGGGCTGCTGACAGCCTCCAGGTCCTTGGCACGCCGCCGGCACTCACGGGCCACCACCACGGGACTGACGAAGGCCACCAGCACCACAGCAATGAGCCCCACGTTCACCTGTGCAGGGCAAGGGGCATTGGGCATACGGGGCAGGGGCTGACCTCACCCAGACAAGGAGCCCCTGTGCCAGCTCCTCAGCCTCCCTGAGGCTGCCTGTGCTAGAGGCAGCACCCCACGGCCCGTCCCACCATGTGGCAGGGCTTCCCGACCCTTTATAGGGCCAATCCAAACTTATATCGAGCCCTCCATTCCACCATAGGGCATGAACCCCATGCTGCCATGGGCTGGGGTGACACTCCTGCCATGGAACATGAACCCCATCCTACAATGTGATGGGACCTCCGTCTCTCTGTAGGCCAGTACTTCCATCCCCCCCTTCGGGCAGGAACCCCATCCAGCCTCGGACCAGGACCTCCATCCATCCATGGACCTTTACCACCACCCCTCTGTAGAACAGGAGCCCTATACCCTCACGGGACAGCATCCCCAAGCCCCCATGGGGCAGCCCCCCATACCCCACGGGGCACCACCCCCATGCCCCCACGGGGCAGCCCCCCACGGGCTGTAGGACACCCAGGGGCTGCGGCGAGCACTCACGTAGAAGGGGTCCCCTTTGAGCACCCCGCGCACCAGGGTGATGCAGGGGTACTGCAGCAGGGCCACCAGTGCCGACAGCGCCATGGCCAGCCCATACAGCTTCCCGAAGTGCTGCGGGGGAAACCTGCCAGGACACCCCACACGTCACTACCACCCCTCCACCATTTTATGCCCCCTCCACCCTCGTGCCACCGCCCTGTCCCCCAACACCACCGCCCTGTCCCCACCACAGCCCCACTGTCCCCCACTGCCGTGTCCCTCGCCACCACCCCTCTGTCCCCCAGCACCAGCACTCTCACGGGGCGCAGGACTCACGCGATGGCCAGGAAGGCGGCGTTGCCCCCGTAGAGGAAGGAGCGGCTGATCACCTGGAGCACGAACGTGGCAAACTGCACGGGCAGCATGGGCACGGCCGCGCAGATGGAGAACAGCACGCACTGTGTCACTGTCACCACCAGTGACAGCACAGATGCCTGCAGGTCCGCCAGCGCCCCCCGGGCTCCTGTGGGCATGGCAAGGTCAGGGCACGGTGGGGACGTGTCCCCAGGTACAGCAGGGTTGGGACATGGTGGGGATATGACTATGGGCACGGCTGGGTCACGGTACGGTGGGGACATGTCCCCAAGTAGAGCAGGGTCAGGGAACACTAGGGACAGGTTCATGGGCATGGTGGGGTCAGGGCATGGTGGGGACATGTCCATGGGCATGGTGGGGTCAGGGCATGGTGGGGACATGTCCGTGGGGATGGTGGGGTCAGGGCATGGTGGGGACATGTCCATGGGGATGGTAGGGTCAGGGCATGGTTTGGACGTGTACATTGACACAGTGGGTTCAGGGCATGGTGGGGACATGACTGCAGGGTCACACCATGGTAGTGACAGGTGCCCAGGTAGAGCAGGGTCAGGACATGCTGAAGACGCATCCCTGGACACTGCGGGTAAGGACGCATTGGGGCCATATCCCCTGGTAGAGCAGGGTTAGGGGGCTGTGAGGACCCACCCCCAAGCCCAGCTGGGTCAGGGCACTGGCGGACTTGTCCCCAAGGAGCACAGGGGCCAGGGCACCGCCACGGTGGCCCCCAGCCACATGGGCACAGCAGGGACATCCGCCGTGCTGAGTCCCCAGGGTGGGCTCGCGGGGACGGGGGCGGTTACCCTCCGGGAGGTGCGCCTTGCCCCGCTTGTGGCGGTCGAGGATGAGGCCGTTCCAGGGGGCGCAGAGCACCCCGCAGAGCTGGGTGAAGGCGAAGGCGTTGGTGTAGGTGCTCACTGTGGGGAGGCAGGGTCAGTGAGGGGGCTCTGGCGCCCAGCTCCCCTGGGGTCACCGGGACCCGTCGCGTGGCCGCCGTGCCCTACCCAGGCTTGCGTCGCCGCGGGCCAGGTGGTCGAGCAGGGGGTTGAGGGTGCCGATGAAGAGATAGTGGCGCAGCTGCATGACGGAGAGCCACACCACGTGCCAGAAGAAGAGCCACGACAGAACGCAGGGACGGAAGGGCACCGCCGCCGTGCCGCCTGCCCGCGCACAAACCCAGTGGGCGTCAGGGGCAGGGCTGCCCGTGGCCACGCCCGCAGCGATAGGCCACGCCCCCCGGGGACACGCCCACCCACTTGGCCACGCCCACCCACATTCGGCCCAATGGCCACGCCTACCGGTGCCCATGCGGCCACGCCCCCACCAGCTGCTCAACCACGCCCAACCCGAAGCCACGCCCCCTTCATTTGCATATCCCGTGCATATCATTTGGCCACGCCCACCCCCAGCATGCTCAGTCACCAGCATGGCCCTGACCGCCCCCGGCCAACCCCCCCGCAGACGTCCCCTGCCCCTGGTGCCCCGTCACCTTTTGGGGCACTGGGCTCCAGGGGCACTTCCTCGGGGCCTTCACCCCCCGGCGGGCGCTTCTCCTCGTAGGTGCGGTAGGACTGCGACCGCCCCGGGCACTGCAGCCTGCAGGAACGCTCACCTCGTCACCCCACCGGCAGCGCGCCCCACTGCCACCACCGCGGGTTGGGCACCGCCACCATCGCCACCCAAAGGATGGGCACCACCACCACCATCCATGGGACGGGCAGGAGAACCAGCCACGGAAGGGACACCATGACCACATCCACCACCACAGGATGGGCACCACCACCACCATCCATGGGACGGGCAGGAGAACCAGCCACGGAAAGGACACCATGACCACATCCACCACCACAGGATGGGCACCACCACCACCATCCATGGGACGGGCAGGAGAACCAGCCACAGAAAGGACACCATGACCACATCCACCACCCCAGGATGGGCACCCCCAACCACCCCCAGGACAGACAGTGCCACTAGAACAGCACAGCCCCACGTGGGGACGGGCTTTGCCACCCGGCGGGACGCAGCAGGACCCCCTTACCCGTAGTTGTAGGCCGGGGGCAGCGGGTAGGGGATGCGCGTGCGGGGCATGAGGAAGAGGGTGCGCAGCAAGTGCCAGGCACTGCAGGCTGCCATGAAGAAGAACATGGCCTGCAGGGGCAGCCCGCGCTCGTACAGCACCTGGGGACATGCACACAGTGTCACCGCCCCAGCTGTGTCCCAGCTGTCCCCTTGGCCATGTCGTGCTGCCACCTGTACCCCGTCCGTGCCCCGTCCCTCCCGCAGCACCCCACGCCCACCTTTATGATGAGGAAGATGGCAGACGAGGAGTCGAAGGCCCCGTTGTAGAGGGTGATAACGATGGAGCGGTACTTCCCGAAGAGGTTGCCCACCTGGCAGAGAGACCCCCCCCCATAAAACCGGTGTCCCCAGTGCCAGGCAGGGTGCCCCAGGTGTGCCGAATCTCACCTGCATGTTGGTGAGGATGAGGAGGATCCCGCCCACCGACAGCATGGACATGGCTGGGAAGAGCAGCACGGCCAGGTCTGGGGACACCGGTGTCAGCGGGGCTCGGAGACACGGGTGTCCCCCCAGCCCCCATGGGGGCAGCAGCACCCAGCGACCGCAGGGTCTCACCTGGCGTGGAGAAGGCAACCAGCAGGGTCCCACCGGTGTAGAGGGAGCTGAAACATGGGGACGGCGGGGACAAAGTGGGCACAGGGCACCGGGGGAGAGCTGGCAGCCCTGTGCCCACGTGGCACCCAGCACCCTGACGTCTCCTGGGTGCCCCACCACTGCCTCACTTGACACCTCCAGGGCTGAGGGACATGGGGACAAAGCAGGTGTGCTCTGGGGACATCAAGTGGGACATCCGCGGGTCTGGGGGAAGGGGGGGTGTCCTGGGACCGTGGGCAACACGGGACACACCAGGGACATTTGGTGGCTGTCCTGGTGTCCTGGGGCTGCCACCCGTGCCTCCCCTGTGCAGGCAGGGCCCTGCCAGCCCCACCCTGCCTGGGTGCCCCGATAACCGCCCCAGTCCCGATAACGCCCCCCTCACGCCCCCCCCTGGCGCCAGCACCCTGCTAACAGGCCCTCAGTCCCGGGGCACCCACGGGTGCCCTGCCCCTGCCCACCGACACACCCACTCACATGGCAATGAGGCGGGCCACGGCGGTGCCGAAGCGGTCAAAGACGTAGCCCATGGGGAGGGTCATGAAGTTGTTCATGAAGGAGCCAATGGTGAAGACGAGGGAGAACTGCTCATCCTGCCCGCTGCAGTCTGCAAGGCAGCGGGGACACGGGGACAGCGGGGACGTGGGCACCGGCACGGCGGGAGCAAGGACACAGGCCACCAGGCAGGGGGACAGCGGGCAGCAGGGCTTCAGGGACATGGTGCACCAGGACAGCGGGGGCACAGGGCACTGGGGAAGCTGGCATCCCCTGGCAGTGGGGATGCAGGGACGAGGACATGGGAACACGGGGCACCAGACACTGGGGACACGAGGCAGTGGGACAACGAGCAAGCAAGACATGCAGGGAGCAGATATGGGGACAGGGGACCAGGAGGGATGGGGACGGTGTCCCCGGGGCCATACCGGGCAGCAGCGTCCTGTTGGGGCCGGAGCTGGCCGAGGGCTGGCACAGCTCCCTGAAGTAGTCCAGGTCCTTGAGGACGTAGACGAGGGATGCCCAGCCGAAGATGATGCCGCAGAAGGCCCCGCACTCCAGCAGCCCCGAGAGCAGCGTGCCCAGCCGCTTGGCCCGCCCCGCGCCCCCTCCTGCCATGCTGCCGGGCACGGGGCTCCCGCTGCGCCTGCAGGTGGCAAATGGGGGAGGGGGTGTCACAGCCCGGCGTGGTGGCACCCACGTGCTGCCCGCCCCCCGCCCCGGTACCCAGAGCAGGGATATGGGGTGGGCAGCACCCCGCAGGGCGCGTGGCCAAATCGCCCCTTGTCCCCCAGAGGCATCCTGTGCACTGGTACCCCCCCGTGCACCTGCAACCCCCCGTGCACCGGCACCCCCCCCGTGCGCACGCGTGCCCCCACACACCCACCTGCGCGAGGCCGGACCTCGTGCCACCGCCACGGAGTTTGGACCCTGGGCCGGACCCCGCTGCGCACGCACGGCTGCCCCGCGCACACCCGCGGTAATCTCACAGGGGCACCCATAGGCTCCCCGGGGCTGCCGGCGCCGATAGGCACTTGTTGCCCCTCCGCAGCACCGGCCCCCCTCCGCCACCCCACCCCGCCCCGCCGCCTCCTTATCTCCCCGCACCACCCAGTCCCAGGGAGCTGCCACCTCCCCTGGGCGCCCGGCGTGTCCCCTGGGGGCCTGGCACAGCCCCTGGGGACATTGGCGTGCTGCTGAGCACCTGGGGACAATGACATGCACACACCCCCCAGGGACCTGGCACGCTGTTAGGCACCCTGGCACGAACTTTAGGGACACTGGCACAGCCCCTGGGAAGCTGTCACACCCCCTGGGGACAATGGCACCGTGACAGGCGTGCTGGCACCCCCCCCGGGGATGTTGGCACACCCCCATGGGGACGCTGGCACCACTTGTGGAGGCCCTGCCACACCCTTGGGTGCCCGGGGAACCCCAATCACAGCCCCTGGGGACACTGGGACAGTGCTGGGAGCCCCGGTGTGACCCTCAGGGACACTGTCACTCCCCTGGAAACCTGGCACACCCCCAGGAACCCCGTCAGACGCCCCCTCAGGAATCCCAGCACATCCTCTGGGGACACCGTCACATCTTGGGGACCCTGGCATATCCCCTGGGGCCCCTATCGTGCCCCCAGGGACCTTGGCACACCGCTGGGAACCACGATGCACCCCTGGGGGACATTCTCACCCCCCCGGGGACTCCAGCACTACCCTGGGGACCCCGTCCCCCTGCTGGGGACCCACCACACCCACAACAACCTGGTCCCACCGGTGTCACTGGTGTCACCGGCCGGCTGCCATGAGCACCAAGCTCCCACCCCCTGGCCGGTGTCCCCTGCGTCCCCCCACCGCTCAGCCCCACGCGCTCAGAGCTCACACTGCACCTCTGTGTCACCGTGTCACCGGACCCCCCTGTCACCGGACCCCCGTGTCACCGGACCCCCGTGTCGCCGGACTGTCACCGGCGCTGGCTCAGCTGTCCTGCGGCCCCGCGTAATGGCTGCTAATGAGGCCTCATTACCGCCGGACGGCAGACGAGCCCGGCCGGGGAGAGCAGCTAAAGATTAACCCAGGCCCCGTGGCCAGATGGTGCCGGATGCGTCCCAGGGCCGAGGAGCTGCGCTGCCTTTAGCCACCCCACGGGGACTTCGTGGGGCTGGGGCGCGGGCAGGGGTGGCACGGGGTGGCCGCGGCCACCAGTCCCAGCATGGCACAGAAGGGGACGGTGCTTGCCTGGTGCTGGCATGACAGCCTGCTGCCGTGTGTCCCACCGACACGGGACACCCCAAAAAACCCCATGGGTGACCAGGTCATCGCCAGCGGGGGCGATATCCCCTCTGTCACCCCGTGCCACCTCTGGCTGTGACATGGGGCAGGTGGGGACGACACCCCCCCACGGCAAGGGATCTGGACGGCCGGGTCTGGCCTGGCTCCAGCTCCTCCAGGACGGTTTTAATTATTAATGTGGATGAAGGCAAATTATTCCGCCGAGGGGCGGGGGGTGGGGGGCACCCTGCGCAGAAGGGTCCCCGGGGGGCAGATGTGGCTTCTCCAGAGGCTGCTCTGGGGCTGGGATGTGGGGAGCTGCCCCACGGCCCCCAACGCTGCCCCACATCCCAAAGCACCCTACGAGGCCCTGGGGTGCTGGGGGACGCTGGGGGGCCAGCATGGGGTGGGAGTGGGGGTGTCCCAACGCCCGATCAGCCCCGCAGCCCCCCCGGCACCGCCACAAGCGCCCCGCAGCCCCCCAGTTCCCACCCCCACGGCTTCGCCCCCCCTCAAAGACCTGCACCCCCCGACCCCTCCGAGCCCCCCCCCGGCTCGGCACGGCTCGGCACGGCCCGGCACGGCTCGGCATGGCCCGGCACGGCTCGGCACGGCACGGCCCAGCCCAGCACGGCTCGGCTCCGAGGCGCCCTCCTGCATCCCTCCGGGGATGGCATCGCCGCGGCTCCGCCCCGGCACGGCCCGGCACGGCTCGGTTCGGGCTCAGGCCCGGCTCGCACGCTCCCGGGACACCGCACTCACCCCCGGCCCCGGCAGCGGCCGCCAGTCCTCCGCGGCGGAGGGGCGGACCGCCGAGGCACGGAGCCTCCCCCCGGGCGTGGCGGGGGGGGCGGCGACCTCCGGGGGTCACCCGTGCCAGGAGCCCTCCCCCTGGGGGGGGGGGATTTGTGTGTCCCCCCCCCCGGCTCCGCCATGCCCTGACCGACGCCCCCGCGCCCCCCCCCGGCTGCGCCCTGCCTCGGCTCCGCTCTGCCGCGGCCATCCCCCGGTGTCCCCCCCCCGGCGTGGTGTCACCTCCCTGTCCCCAAGCCCCCCCCTCCCCGAGTGTGTGTGTGCCCCCCCCCCAGCTCCATTCATCCCTCGCCCGGCCATTCATCCCCCCCCGTCCCCCCCCGCTGTCATTCAGCTGCTCAGCACCCACCCGTCCGTCTGTCCGTCCAGCACCATCTGGCCCCCTCCACCCGTCCATCCGTCCACCCATTCACCCCGACATCTGTCCCGCTGCTCAGCCGTCCCCCGACGTCGCTGCCCCCCCCGGCCCCCCCAGCACCTCCTGTCCGCCCTTCCCTCCCCACCCGTCCGTCTGTCCATCTGCCTTCTGTCCGTCCTCCAACCCAATCCCTCGTTGACCGACCCTACCCACCCGCCACCCCACTGCCACCCTGTCCCCGTCCCTAGGCCTTATAGGGTCACTAGGGCCTGTCCCCATATCCCCACGCCATGTCCCCACGGGTGGGCGCCCACGGGTGCCCCCACCCCACGCCGCGCACCCCCAGCACCCTACAGGCACGCATAGGGCCTAGAGGACGGGGACAACCCTCGGCACAACGGGGTGCCCGGCTCCCTGCGGGACAGGAGAGGCCGTGGGGGCTGCGCCGGGGAATTTGGGAGGGGGGACACAATTCGGGGGGGGGGACACACAATTAGGGGGGGGACAGCGAGCGGATGGCAGCCCCTGAGTCAGCCCCGTGCCGCCCGCGACGCCCACCGCTCCCCGCCAGCGTCTGTCTCTCCAGCTTGTGATATTTCGCTCGCCGGGAGCCGCGCCGGAGACGGCACCGCAAACACGGCGGGTGCCAGATTGTGCCGCCGCAGCCTGGCACGGCCACGCGTGCCCCTCCCCACCCGTGGGGCCGCTGTCACCCCACGCCGGGAGGGGGGGACGCACGCGGGACACCCTGGTGGCGCAGGAGCCACCCAACCCCGGTGGCCTCGCCGAGGCTGGCACCGCGGACAGCGCCCGCTCCGGCACCGCGGACAGCGCCACGGTCCCGCGTGGGCGTGGGGACAGAGCGGGGCCACCTCCCGAGCCCCCCCCCCCCCGCTGTCCCCCTGTGTCCCGCGCTCGGGACGCCCCCTCCGACCTCCCCAGGACCCCCGTGGGCTCCACGGGACCCCCGCGGCGAGTCCCCAGATCCCGGGGAGGCTCCTCCGCGGTGCGCCCCCCCCGACCCCACTCTCGCTGCACCCACTCGCGAGTCCCCGCGTCCCGAGTGGGCGCCCCCCCCGGGTCCCACACCCCCAGCGGGCACTGCCCACCCTCTGCTCTCCCCCCTTGTCCCCGCGCGTCCCGCTTTTGTCCCCTTTTGTCCCCCGCGGGTGGGCGCCTCCCCCGTGGGTGTGCGCGCCCCCCGTGGCGCCCCCCCCCCCCCCCGAGGCGGAACGGGACGGCCCGGCCCGGCCGGGGAAGGGTTAAACGGCGGGGGGCGGAGCGGGGCCGCCCCGGGATAAGGCGCGGCACCGGGCACGGCTCAGCCCCTCCGGGAGCCGCGGGGAGAACCGAGCCCAGCCGTGCCCACCCGTGCCCAGCCGTGCCCACCCGTGCCATGCCCCGGGGTGGCGGCGGCGCTGGTGGCGGTGGTCGCTCCTGGCGGCGTAACGGGGGGTAAGGGGGGGCGCGCAGCCCCCCCCCCCGGTCCCGGCCATGAGCACCCGTGCACCGGGCAGTGCCTGAGCGCCCGCTCCCGGTCCCGGCCGCCCCCACCATGCTGCCCCCGACGGCTCGGGACCTGCCCCAAGGTAGGCGTGGGGCGGGCCGGGGGCAGGGACCCGCCGCGGGGGGGGCGCACGGCCCGGCTCGGGGGTGCCCCGGGACCCCCCGACCCCCCCCTCCCGCTGGCTGCGGGGACGTCGGGGGGGCGCGGCCCAGGATTTTGGGGAACCCCGAGGTTCGGGGGGTGAGCCCCGAGCGCGCCGCTCGGGGCGGGGGGGCCCGGGGCGATCAGGGAGCCCGGGGGCACCCAAGGGTGCCCGGGGTGCGCTGCGGATGCCGTGCGCCCCCCCCCCGGGGTGCGCGCTGTGGGTGCGAGGAGCACCCCGGGGTGCGCCCCCTCGGGTGGGAGCCTTCGGGGGGAGCCGGGGGGGGCCGGGGGCACCCCGGTAAGGGCGCGGGGCGCATTTAGGGCGCGGGGCCAGCCGGAACCCTGAGACCCCTACAGCCCCCCCGCGGCACCCCGGGGACGCGGGTACCCCGCGGGTGGGTGCCCGGGGGGGGGAGCCGCGCTCGGGGAAGGGAAGCGGGACGGGGGGGTGGGTTTGAAGGGGGGGGGGGGGGGGAGCGTTTGGCACGGGGAGCGGTGCCCGGGAGCCGGTGACTTCAGCGCTAAACTGAGTCAGCCCGCGGCGAGGGGGAGTGACAGATGGGGCGCGGGAGGGGGGCGCCGGGGGGGCGCACGCCGGCACGGGGCGCCGGAGGAGGGGGGCGGCGCCGAGCAGCTGCGCCGGACGCCTCCTCGTCGTCGTCCCCCCCCTCTCCGTGTACCGGGGGGGGCGCGCACACACACACACACACACACACACACACAGAGCCGCCTCCCATCCCCCGGTGAAGGCAGCTCCGCGCTTTCCCCCCCCACACCCCAAAAAAAAAACCTCCCCCCCCCCCCTCCACCTCTCCGGGCCCGGGGCCAGGCCGCGGGGCTGAATTATGGATGAGGCTCTCGGGTTGCACCCGGGGGGGGGGGGGGGGGGACCGATATGGGGGACGAGGAAAGGGGGGGGGACACGGGGGCGCAAACGCACCCGGAGCGGCGGCGACGCGTGTCACCGGTGCGCGCGTCAGCCCGCGCCCACGCGTGCCTTGCCCCGCACGTGGCCGCGGCACGCGTGCACGTGGCGCCGCCCTGCCGCCGGGGGCGCGCATGGGGGGCATCACCCCCCGGGGGGGGTCGGACCCCATGGGAACGGGGTCACGGAGGGGGTGCGAGGATGGTGAGGGGCGCCCCGAGGGCTCCTTGGAGCGCCCGGCCCCCTGGGGTGCCCCGGGGTGTGGGGTGGGCATGGAGGTTCTTATGGGAACGTGAGCCTGCGCATGGCCCTAGGAGCTCCTGGGGCAGCGGGGCTGTGTGGGGTGGATGTGGAGCTCTTGGGGTGCGTGATCCTATAAAACGGTCGTGGGCACAGCCCCAGGAGCTCCTATGGGATCTTGGCCCTATGGGATGTGCATGGCCCTACAGGGCTCCTAGGGGAGCGTGGCCATGCGGGGTGGACACGGCCATGGAGAGTTCCTTGGGTGCATGACCCAAGGATGAGCATGGCCATATGGGGTGGGCATGGCCATGGAGAGTGCCTTGGGTGCATGACCCAAGGTTGGGCATGGCCATATGGGATGAGCTTGGCCATATGGGATGAGCACAGCCATGTGGGGTGGGCACGGCCCCATGGAGCTCCTAGGGCCAGAGAGAGACTGGTGGCAGCCCACGCCCTGGGGTGCTCCTGGGGGTGCCCTCCACAGGGTGCCATGGGGTGCTCAGGGCGCTGCGCGGGGCAGCGGGTGTGCGGGGCTGGGCTGGGGGCTTCGGGGCGCTGCCCCAGGCCGTGCCCCCGGGCTGATGCCCCACTGTGCCCGCAGGCGGGCGCCTGGCGGCCCTGCTGCTGGTGGTGCTGGCGTGGGTGCCCGGCGGGGCACCCGCCTGCCCTGCGCTCTGCACGTGCTACGTCTCGCCGCCCACCGTCAGCTGCCAGGCCAACAACTTCTCCTCGGTGCCCGCGGGGCTCCCGCCCGGCGCCCGCCGCCTCTTCCTGCAGAACAACGTCATCAGGGCGCTGCGGGCGGGCACCTTCGGGCCCAGCACCGTCACCCTCTGGCTCTACTCCAACAACATCTCCTCCATCCAGCCGGGCACCTTCCGCCACCTGCCCGCCCTCGAGGAGCTCGACCTGGGTGACAACCCTCACCTCCGCGTCCTGGCGCCCGACACCTTCCACGGCCTCCGGCGCCTCCAGGCCCTGCACCTCTACCGGTGCCAGCTGGCCAGCCTGCCCAGCGGCATCTTCCGTGGCCTCCACAGCCTCCAGTACCTCTACCTGCAGGAGAACGGGCTGCTCTACCTCCAGGTCCGCCTCGGCTCGGGCAGGGGCCTGGGGCAGCACCGCTGGAGGTGGCCCCGTGGGGCAGGGGGGAAGGGGTTGGCCGTGGGGGGGGCGTTGGAGCAGGGTGGTGGGGGAAGCTTGTAGGGCGCGGGACCTTCTCCTGGATGCCCACGGGGCAGGGTGATAGGTGGTGCTCGGGGTGTGGGGACAGGGAGTGAGGTGGAGTCGTGGGGCACCAACGGGATGTGGAAGAGGGCTCGTGGTGGTGCCCATGGAGCAAGGACAGGGGAGAGGGCGATGGCTGATGGCTGAAGGATGGGGACGTGGGACAAAGATGAGGGATGTCTGTGGGGCAGGGACATGGAGATGAGGGATGTCCAATGTCCATGGATCAGGAACCTGGGGCAGGGAGATGAGGCATGCCCATGGGGCAAGGAGATGAGGGGTGCCCATGGGGCAGGGATCTGAGTGATGCCCACGAAGCACGGACAGGTGACACCCATGGGGCCAGGATGGGAGGAGGTCAAGGTGATGCGCGATGCCCGTGGGGCCGGGGCAGGGCCGGTCGCCCCCCCAGGATGCCCCCCACCCACGTCCCCTCTCCCCGCCCCGCAGGATGACCTCTTCGCCGACCTGGCCAACCTGAGCCACCTCTTCCTGCACGGGAACCGGGTGCGGGCGCTGTCGGAGGGCGTCTTTCGGGGGCTGCCCAGCCTGGACCGCCTGCTGCTGCACGCCAACCGCCTGGTCGCCGTGCACCGCCGCGCCTTCCGCGGCCTGTCGCGCCTCACCATCCTCTACCTGTTCAACAACAGCCTGGCGGCGCTGCCCGGGGACCCGCTGGCCGCCCTGCCCGCCCTGCAGTTCCTGCGCCTCAACGCCAACCCCTGGGCCTGCGACTGCCGCGCGCGCCCGCTCTGGGCCTGGTTCCGCCGCACCCGCGTCTCCAGCTCGCCCGTGCCCTGCGCCAGCCCCCCGCACCGCCGCGGCACCGACCTGCGCCACCTGCGGCCCCAAGACTTCGACGCCTGCCCCGAGGAGGATGAGGATGAGGAGGAGGAGGAGGAGCAGGAGGAGAAGGACGAGGGTGGTGGTGGTGCGGTGGCCGTAGTGGGCACCCCCGGGCGGGCGCTGGGCCGCCCCGGCACCCTGCCCGCCGCGCCGCCCTCCGCCTTCTACCGCGACGGGCTGCCCCCCCACGACCTGCGGGGGTCCCAGCCCCGGCCGCCCCCCCCGTCCCGTGACTCCCGTGGCCCCCCCGAGGACGAGGTCCCCTTGGCTGCGGCCCCGCGCCTGGCCCCTGCCCTCCTGCCCCTGCTGGCCCTGCTCCTGCCCAACCTCTGAGCCCGCCCTTTGGGGGGGGGGCTCGGCCCCATTTGGGGGGCATCCAGACCCCTCCTCATCCCTGGGGGGGGTCCCCCTGGGTTTCCCTGAGCTGCTGGGGGCACCTGGAGCAGGGGGGGGGTCCCCAGGACTCGGCCCTCCACCCGCCCTGAACGAAAAGACCCCCCCCCCCGCAGGCACCGAGCGGTTGGGAATTATTTATTAAAAATGGTCTTATTTTGGGAGCCTGGGGCCCGGCTGGCTGCGGCGCTGCCTTTCCAGGTCACGGCGCGCTCTCTGCTCGTGAAATATTGATGGCCCCGGCACCGCCGCCGGCCCGCAGGGCGCCACAGCGCACGCACGGCTCGCTGCGGCACAGCACGGACGGACGGACGGGGTTGGGACTGGCCGCCCCTCTTCTGGGGTCTCTCCGGGCCGGGGTTCCTCTCTGGGGGTTTCCTCTCCCGGTTTCTTGTCCCAGTTTCCCCGTGTAGGTGTCCGTCACCTGGCACCCTGCGTGTGTGTGTTCGGGTGTCTGCCCCCATAGTGTCCCCGTTGGTGTTTTGGGGTCGTCCCTGTCCTGGTGTGGGCGTATTGGGGTCGTTTCTGACCAGGTATCCCTGTCTAGGTGTCTCAGGGTTGTTCCTGTCCAGGTGTGGTATATTGGGGTTATTCCTCTGCAGGTGTCCCTGTGTAGGTGTTTTGGGGTTGTCCCTGCCCAGGTGTGGGTGTATCGGGGTTACTTCTGTCCAGGTGTGGTGTTTTGGGGTTGTCCCTGTCCAGATGCCCCTCTCTGCCTGCCCTAATTCCCTGCGTGTCCCCGCAGGGTCTTTCCTAGCCATCCCCCACTGTCGTGTCGTGTCCCCCCCCAAGCCCTCGGGGGCTGGCAGCGACCCGTCCCCACCCTGCAGGGGATTACGAGGGGCTCAGCCCGGCTCCGCCTAATCCCAGGGATTACACGGGTGGGGCTGGGGGCACACCGGGTGCCCCCCTCAAGGACACAGCACTGGGGGACACCACGGGGGGGGAACCCCCAGACAGACCCCCAGCTGGACGTGGGGGCACAGACCCCCGACAAAACACTGCAGGGTGGGTTTGGGGGGCGAGGCGAGCAGCCAGCTGGCCCCAGGGCCTCCAGTTTATTGACGGGGGAAGGGGGGGGACACGGAGTGGGGGGGGGGGGGTCAGGCGGTGCCCGTGCCCTGCTGCATGCGCTTGAGGAGCTCCTCGTCCTGCAGCGACAGCTCTGTCAGCTTCTTGCCCATCCTCTCGTGGACGTCCAGGTACTTGGCCACGCAGCGGTCCAGGCACACGCTCTCGCCCTTCGACAGCTCCGGGTCCTTGTAGTGGGGGGGGACGCACTTGCGGTGGCACGCCTGCGTCATCCTGCACGGCACCGCGCTGTCACAGCCCCGACACGCACCCCAACACGCCCAGGCACCCGCTGTGCCCCCCCCCCCCCGCACCCTCTGCGTCCCCTAACTCTGACACCCCCTGGAGCCTCTGACACCCCCAAAGGCCCCCCCCAGATACAGGCAATTCCCCAGTGGCCCCTCTATGCGCCCCCCCATTCCCCAGGCACCCCCAATGTCCCCTAAATCACCCCCAAAACCCCCAAACCCCCTCAGCCCCCCCCTTCCCCAGCCCCCCCAAGACAACACAGACTCTGCAGTTCCTCCAGCCCCTCCAGGACCACCAGCTCCCCCAGAATCCTCCCCAGCCCCCCCCCAGTTTCCCCCCACCATGTTCCCAGCCCCCCCCATTCCCCAGGCACCCCCAGTGTCCCCTAAATCGGGCCCCCCCAAAGACCCCCAAGACCCTCCTAGCCCCTCTAGTTCCTCCAGCCCCCCGGGGCCCCCAGCTCCCCCAGTTTCCTACCAGCCCCCCCAGGACCCCTAGCCCCCCCCCCCCCATTCCCCAGGCACCCCCAGCGTCCCCAAACTCGGGCCTCTCAGCCCCCAAGACCCCCCCCAGCTCCCTCCCAGCCCCCCAGGACCCCCCCAAGACCCCCAGCTCCCCAGACCCCTAGCTCCTCCAGCCCCCCCAGACCCCCTCAGCCCCCCCCCATTCCCCAGACCCCCAGATCTCTGCAGACCCCACGCCCCCCAGCTCCCCCAGGCTCCCCCAGGCCCCCCCAGGCCCCCCCACGCCCCCCAAGACCTCCAGCTCCCCCCAGCCCCCCCCAAATCCCCAAGCCCCCAGGACCCCCAGCTCCCCCCAGCCCCCTCCCCCAGCCCCTCTCAGCCCCCCCAGCCCCCCGCAGCCCGCACCGGCTGTACATGTCGGCCATCATGTCCACCTCCAGCTCCGCCGCCAGCTGCTGAGCCCGCAGCGGGTCCATGGCGGCCCCCGGCGGGAAGCGGCCGCCACACGCGCTTCCGCCCGCACGCCGCGCCGCCCCGCCCCGCCGCCGCTCGCCGCCAATAGGAGCCGGGAGGGGCGGGACCGGCGCGCGGCCCAGCCAATGAGAGGGCGGGAATGAGGGGCGGGGCGCGGGGGAGGTGAAGCGGGAGGGGAGGCGCGCTGCCCGCCCTCAGCCCCGGGGGCGGGGCCGGCGCTCGGCCCACGCGTGTGCCTTGGGTCCCGCATGGGGCTGGGTCCCCCATGTCCCCCATGTCCTTCCATGTCCCCAATGTCACCTATGTCCCCAGTGTGCCCCCATGTCCCCACATGTTCCCCATGTCCCCCAGTGTGCCCCCAATGTCCCCCATGTCCCCCAATGTCCCCCCATGTTCCTCATGTCCCTTCATGTCCCCCATGTCCCCACATGTCCCCCAATGTCCCTCAATGTCCCTCAGTGTCCCCTCATGTCCCCCATGTCCCCCCCCATGTCTCCCCATGCATCTGTGTCCCCAATGTCCCACCACGTTCTCCTGTGTCCCCCCCATCCCCCTGTCTTCCTCTGTCCCCCCACATGCCCCATATCCACCGTGTCCCCCCCAATGTCCCCAATGTTCCCCCCCATGTCCCCCGTGTGCCTGTGCGCTCCATGTCCCCCTGTGTCCCCTCATGTGTTCGTGGTCCCCATGTCCCCCCAAGCCCCCACATCTGTGACCCCCCCCATGTCCCCTGTGTGCCCCATATCCCCCCCGCGCCCACTGTCCTTGTGTCCCCCCGTGCCCCCCACATGTCTGTGTCCCCCCGTGTCCCATTATGCGCCTCCTGTCCCCATGTCCCCCACATGCCATTTCTCCCCGACCCCATGGGGGTACCCCTGTCCCCGTGTGTCCCCATTGTCCCCCCCCGTTTGGCCATCCTGCTGCCACCCACGCGTCCGTGTCCCCTCCTCGCCCGTCCCACAGCGTGTCCCCCGCTCCCCCCCGGCCCCGCTGACTGAAGGCGGCACCTGCGGTGCTCAAATAGCACCGGGGGCCGGGACGGGGCTGGGGAGGCTGGGACGGAGCCTGGAGGACGGTGAGAGCGGCTGGGGGGGGGATACGGGGCAGGGGGCTGGGGGCCGGGGGAGCTGCGGGGGGCAACGGGGGCGTTGGGAAGTGGGGAAGGGGGTGGGGAGCGGAATTGGGATGGGGTGAGGGTGAGGACATGGGGAGGCCGAGGGGAGGCCGGGAGGGGGAATGGGGAGAGGATCGGGGCAGGTGGGAGGGGGACAGGATGGGATTTGGGATGGGGGGGTTGGGGGGGAAGAGGGGCTGGGAGAGGGGGCATTGGGGTGGGGGAGAGCCCGGGATGGGGGGAGGCAGGGGGGGTGAGGCTGCCAGTGCGGAAACTGTGGGCAGTGGGGACAGGGGGAGGCTGGGGGCAGGGGCTGGGGGGGCACAGCGAGCCCCCCGGTGACAGCCCTGCGGCCTTACAGCAGCGGCATGGAGCCCCAGCGAGCCCCCCCAGGAGGCCCTGCCCCCGGAGACCCCAGCCCCAGCGCCCCCGTCGTGGGGGACCCCACGCAGCCACCCGGGGGGACGGCAGAGGCCGGGGGGGAGGCGGGGGGGGAGGCTGCAAAGGGTGCCGGGGGGGAGGCCAAGGGAGCGGAGGACGGTGGGGGTGAGGCCAATGCGGAGGCAGCGAAGGATACTGGGGGTGAGGCCAAGGGAGCAGAAGATGTCGGGGGTGAGGCCAAGACGGAGGCAGCGAAGGGTGCTGGGGGGGAGGCCAAAGGAGCAGAGGATACTGGGGGGGAGGCCAAGGTGGAGGCTGTAAAGGATACTGGGGGTGAGGCCAAGGGAGCAGAAGATGTCGGGGGTGAGGCCAAGGCGGAGGCAGCAAAGGACACCGGGAGTGAGGCTGAGGGGGGGACAGCAAAGGGTGCTGGGGGTGAGGCCAAGGCAACGGAGGCTGCTAGGGAGGAGGGCGAGGTGGAGGCTGCGAGAGGTGCCGGGAGCGAGTCCGAGGCAACAAAGGATGCCGGGAGGGAGGCCGAGGGAGCGGAGGCTGCCGGGGGCAAGGCCGATGGGGAGGCAGCGGAGGAGGCTGTGAAGGAGCCTCCAGCGGCAGAGGCTGCTGGGGGCGAGGCGGAGGCCAGGGGCCTGGAGGAGGCCGCGCCGCAGGAGAAGGCTGAGCCGGTGGCAGCAGGCGGCCCCCGGGGCCGGCAGGTGAGAGGGGACACGATTGGGGTGGCACGGGCGGGGACAGGGGGGTGGCACGGGGCAGGGACATCGGGGTGGCACGGGCGGGCGGCCGAGCTGCGGTGGGACAGCAGGGGGACAGGAGGATGGGGGGACAGGGCCGGGGCAGGACACGGTGCCACGTCCCGCTGCCACCCCTCCTGTGCCCGCAGGCCCGGCAGGAGCCCACCTGGCTGCAGGACGAGGAGGACGAGCTGTGGCCCGAGTTCCCCCCGTGCTCACCCACCACAGAGGGGGCCGCCAGCCCCACGTCCCCCCTCTCTCCCTCATCCCCTGTGTCCCCCATGTCCCCTACGTCGCCCCTGTCCCCTGTGTCCCCCACATCCCCCACAGGTAAGGGCCGTACTCAGACACTGGAGCCCCCTATAGATCCCCTATAGATGCCCACATCCCCTCCCTGTAGGGTCTCCTCTGTCCCCAGTCCAGGGATGCCCCTCAGTCTGGGATCCCCCACCCAAGGGTGCCCCCAGGGGGTGTCCCCATGCCTGGCACCCCCGCCCACCCCACTGACCCCTCTGATTTCCCCCGCAGCTGGTGCTGAGGGCTCGGGAGGCAGCGAGAGGTGAGAGCCGGTGGGTGGGACCCCAAAACCCAGCTGTCCCCACGGGTGCCACCCCATCCCCGTAGGTGGCACCCCCAGTGGTGCCCCCGTCCCCACGCACGGTGGCCACACCTGTGTCCCCAGGGGTGCGTCCCCAGGGGGGCCGCGGGACCGGGCGCCCCCCAGGGTGGTGGCCGTGGGGCGGCCACGGGCGAGTGCCAAGGCACAGGGGCGCAGCGCCATCCTGGAGAAGTTCGGAGGGTGAGTAGGGCCTGGGGGGGGGGCAGGGGGCAATAGGGGCACAATGGGGTGGCTGGGGGGGAGCGGGGTGCATGAAGTAGTCGGGGAGGGAACGGTGTTGTCATGGGGCAACGGGGGGACGTGGGACAGCAGGGGACACTGTGGGGGCACAGGGCGAGGGGGGGACCCTGGGGTAAGGAGGTGGGCACGGGGCAGGATGAGATACAGGGGACGTGGGGCACGGGGTGGGGGGCCCCGTGAGGGAAACGAACTCGCGGGGACACGGGGCGCTGCCCCACGGAGCGGGTCGGCCACAGGGCAGCCAAGGGCCCGGCCCCACACCTGAAGCGCCCGGGGGGCACCGGCTCGGTGAAGGCCATGCTGCTGGAGTGGTGCCGCGCCAGGACCCGTGGCTACCAGGTGAGGGGCGGCGGGGCGGGGGGACGGGGGGGCTGCCGGCACCCTGACCCCCCGCTGCCCACCCAGCACGTGGACATCCAGAACTTCTCGGGGAGCTGGGGCAGCGGCCTGGCCTTCTGCGCCCTCATCCACAGCTTCTTCCCCGACGCCTTCGACTACAGCGGCCTGGAGCCCCACGACCGCCGGCACAACTTCACCCTGGCCTTCGCCACTGCAGAGTGAGCACGTCCCCGTCCCCGTCTCCATCCCTGTCCCCTCCGGACAGTGATATTTGGCCCCATGGGGAGGTTCAGGTTGGAAACGAGGAGACGTTTCTTCTCAGAAAGAGCAGTCAGGCGTTGGGACGGGTTGCCCAGGGAGGTGGGGGAGTCACCGTCCCTGGGGGTGTTCAAGGAAGGGTTGGACGTGGTGCTTAGGGACATGGGTCAGTGGGTGACATCGGTGGTAGGGGATGGTGGGGCCAGGTGATCCTGGAGGGCTTTCCCAACCCTAATGACTCTGGTTCTGTGATTTTAGGGCGCGGGCCGACTGCGCCCCGCTGCTGGACGTGGAGGACATGCTGCGGCTGGCAGTGCCCGATGCCAAGTGCATCTACACCTACGTGCAGGAGCTGTACCGCAGCCTGGTGGCCAAGGGGCTGGTGAAGACCAAGAAGCGCTGAGCCCCCTCCCCGGCCCCCAGCACCCACCCCGCTCCCCACCCCAGCGTTTCGTCCCCCCGCGTGGATCCCCGGCAGTAAAGGTTTGCAGTGCCCGGCCTTGTCTCTTTTTCTGGGGGACCCCATCGTGTTGAAGGCTCATGGGGACGAAGCAGGAGCAGCAATAAATTAATTACTTTATGGATGGAGTGTGGGGACCCATAGCTCACCGAGGTGGGGGCAATGTCCAGGCCCCTGGGGGGCTCAGAACGGGGCCGGGGTCCTGAGCTCAGCTCAGGACCCGGGAGGCTCAGGCCGCGGCTCCGCGTGGCCACGGGTGTGTTCCTCTGCACGTCGCCAGAAGATTTCAGGCTGCTCGCTCAGCTCACGGGCCAGCCCCAGGCGCATCACCCGCTCCGTGTCAGGGCCGTCCAGCAGCAGCAGCAGGTCCTGCAGCACTGCAGGGGGTACACGGGGGGGTCAGCACCCGGACCCACCGCACCCTGGCACCCCCCAGCCCCCGGCACCCACCGTGGACGGCGTGGGTGGTGGCCTGCCAGTGGTCAGGGGAGGTGAGGGGCTGGCAGACGTGGCCGTCCTCGTCCACACCGGGGTGGTAGATGCTGGTCAGGAGCCTGGCGCGGGGGGGGGCCAGCGGGTGGTATGGGGAGAAGGCCAGCTCGAAGCGGAAGGCGCCCATGTTGTAGGGGGGGTTGTTCTGATGCACAAAGGGGGGTGTCTCAGCCCCCCAGTGCCGCCCAGGCACAGAGGGGATCCCCCTGGGATAGCCCCCACGGAGCACCCGCAGCCCCGTGGCCCCCACGGAGGGGTGGGAACCCCACCCAGAGCCCCCTGGGTTCTGCACGGTGTCCCCAGGGGAAGCCCCCCGCCAGTGCTTCCCACAATACACCCCTCCCGTGTCCCCAAGGACCCCTGTGCACCCCCAGGACCCCTGGGACACCCCATGCACCCATGGCACCCCTGTGCACCCAGCACCCCTCATGCCCCTGTGTCGTCCCCAAGGGACCTCCCCTGTATCCTCCCCACCCCCAGAACCCCCTGCCCCCAGGACCCCCTTGTGACACCCCCTACTCCCAGGGCATCCCCCCCAAGACCCCCTCAGACGTCCCCATCCCCAGGACCCCCATAACCCCCCCACGCCAGGACCCCCCCGGCTCCCCCCGCTCACGGGCAGCAGCAGCCCCCTCCAGCGCAGCACGTCGCCCCCCAGCAGCTGCAGATCGCAGACCCCATTCCACTGCCGCGCCTCCTCCAGCTCCTGCGGGGGGGGGGGGGGCGAGATAAGGGGCGGGGTCACCCCCGGTACACGCCCCATCGGGGAAACGAAACTGGAAGTTGGCACCCACCGACACCCACCGGCACCCAGCGACACCTCCCGGCACCGGGACCCACTGACACCCCCCGGCACTGGGAACCTCCTGGCACTGCACCCACTGACGCCCACTGGCACCCACCAGCACCCACCGACACCCTTTGGCACCCAGCGACACCCACCAGCACCGGCACCCACCGGTACTGACACCCACCAGCACCCACTGACACCCACCGACACCAACACCCGCCGGCACCGGGATCCCCCCCGCGCCCTCACCTCGAGGCCAGCACCCCCACCAGTGCCACCAGCATCCCCCCACGACCCCTGCCCCCAAATACCAACCCCCTGCACCCCCCCGCACCCCAGTACCGGGACCCCCGCCCCATTAGGGTGGGCACCCACCAGACCACCCCCTGTGCCCCCACCCACCACCGCGAGTCTCCTGCTCATGGCCATCGAGTGCCCAGTGCCTGGTGCCCGGTGTCCCTTGGAGCACCTTGGGGTGGGACTCGCCCGAGGCCACCCCCCTCAGGGGTGGGGCAGGAGGCTCCAGCCCCTCCCTGAACATGGAGGTCGGGGGGGGGCACCTGGGGGCAACAGGGGTGGGGGCCTTGAGGCAGGAGCCCCCAGAGCCCCCAGAGCACTTGGCAGCTCTCTACGGGGCATGGAATCCCCCCCCCGGGCACCCCTAAAGGGGCTACGAGGCCCCTACCCCACGTGGAGAGATGCGTGGGGAGGGGGGGGCACAGCACCCAGACCTCCCCACAAGTCTGCTGTGGACACGGAGAGGGAGCTCGATCCCGAGCCTGAGTGGGCAGAATGCCCCGTGACACTGCGGGGGCCATGGAGGGGGGCAGTTGGGTGGCTAGGCTGTCCCTTGGCACCACAAGGGGCATGAAGAGGGGGCAGCTGGGTGGCTAGAACACCACGGGGATTGTAGAAAAGGGGCAGCTGAGTGGCTGGACAGCCCGTTGGCACCACAAGGGTCATAAAGACGGGGCAGTTGAGTGGCTAGAACACCACAGGGGTCATAGAGAAGGGGCAGTTGGGTGGCTAGACTGTCCTTTGTCACCACAAGGGGCATAAAGACGGGGCAGTTGAGTGGCTAGAACACCACAGGGGTCATAGAGAAGGGGCAGTTGGGTGGCTAGACTGTCCTTTGTCACCACAAGGGGCATAAAGACGGGGCAGTTGAGTGGCTAGAACACCACAGGGGTCATAGAGAAGGGGCAGTTGGGTGGCTAGACTGTCCTTTGTCACCACAAGGGGCATAAAGACGGGGCAGTTGAGTGGCTAGACAGCCCCTGGTCACCTCAGGGGTCATAGAGAAGGGGCAGTTGAGTGGCTAGGCTGCCCTACCCCACCTCCCAATGAGTGCCTCCGTGAGGGGGGCAGGTCCTCCAGCCGCCGCGGGGTGGGTCGGGCGATGCCGGGTCTGCACCTCTCACCGCGGGTGCCCCCGCCAAGCCCGGCCCCCAGCCCCCCCTGCACCCTCCCTCTGCCGGGGCTGATTTACGGGAAGCCTCCCCGGCCTCCCGCCCTCCTTAATCTTTAACCACGCGGGCCTGCGGCCGGCCAGTTCCCCCCTGCGCCCGGCCGGACACTCGGGGAGCACCCCGCCAGCACCCAGGTGGGACGGGGGGCTGCCTCCCCCATCGCCCAGGGCTGGTGGGGGATGTTGGGCAGGGGGCACGAGGGGCTGGGGGTGCACGGTTTGTGGGTACAGGCGGTGCAGGAACAGGGTGCTGGGGTGAGGGGTGAGGGCATTGCCAAATGGGGGGGTGCCGGGGGCTGGAGTGGGGGCGTTGGGTGCCCTTACAAGCCTTGACCAGTGCTTGCCCACCAGGATGGCCACCGTGAAGTTCTGCCTGCCCCTGCTGTGGGTGGTGGCCGTAGCCACTGCCGCTGTCACCCCGGTAAGTGTGGCCCAGGGACATGGGCTCCCCACCCCTGGGTGCCCCCCTGCCCACCCTCACCGGGGTTCCCGTGCCCAGGTCCCCACGCCGGAGGCTTCTTCCAGCACGCTGAGCCTGGTCACACTGCAGCCGGCACGGACGGTGTCCCCACGTCCTACCCCAGGCCCTCTGGGGGATGTGGAGACGCCGTCCCCGACTGCGCCCAGCCCTGAGGAGGAGCCCGTCCTGGATGTCACCCTCAAGGACGAGGAGCCCCCGGGAACCCAGGAGCCAGAGGCAGCACCTGAGGAGCCTGGGACCACCACCAGCGGGAGCACAGCAGGACCTACGCCTGGGACCACCGAGGGTCCCTCCGGCACTCCGACCACAAGCGCTCCGCCGTGCCCCGGTGACAAGGACCCCCCTGAGGCCTGCGGGGCACCCACGGGGGCGCAGAGGGCGGCTGTGGCCGAGGCCCTGGGCACCTTCGCCGTGCGTTTCTACCGGCACATGGCGGAGACGGCCGAGCCCGGCGCCAACCTGCTCTTCTCCCCCCTCAACGTGGCCCTGGGGCTCTCGCACCTCTTGCTGGGTGAGGGGCTCCGTGGGGCACCGCCACCCATCCTGGCACCCACGGGTGCCACCATGGGTGCCCGCTGAGCCTCGCCGTCGCCCACAGGTGCCCGGGGTGAGACCCAGGAGCGCCTGGCCGCCGTCCTGGGCTACCCGCCGGGGCTGGCATGCGTGCACGGAGCCCTGCAGCAGCTGGCCGCCGTGCCCGGGCTGCTGGCTGCCTCGCAGATCTTCCACCACCCAGGTGAGCCGGGTGTCAGTGGGGGGGGAGCCGTGGTGGGGGCAAACACAGGGACTGATGCGCCTCTCGTGCAGACCTGTGCCTGCGGCCCCGCTTCTTGAACGAGTCGCTGCGCTTCTACGAGGCCCTGCCGCAGGTGCTGAGCGGCAACGAGAGCCTGGACCTGCAGAGCATCAACGCCTGGGTGCGCCAGGCCACCCATGGGCGCCTGCCCCAGCTGCTGGCCCAGCTGCCCCACGAGCCGCGCCTGGTGCTGCTCAGCGCCGTCCACTTCCAGGGTATGCTGCTGCCGCCTGGGATCCACCCGGGATCCACCCGGGGATCTGTCTGGGATTTGTCCTTGGGTTCCCCGGTTCCCGTGGTCCACCCTGGGATCCATCCCAGTTTCCAGCCCTTGCAGTCAGCCCAGCGCCCACCCTGGGATCCCACCCGGCGTGTGTCCTGGGATCTGTCCTCAAATCTGCCCCGGGGATCTGCCCAGGATCTGGTGCAGGGCTTGGGCCGAGGGCACTCATGCAGCAGCTGCCCTGCTGGAACCCTCACCCCCCGCACCCTGGAGGCCCCCATCCCCACGACCCCCCCGTCCCCACGGGTCCCATGTCCCCACAGCCCAGTGGCAGACGCCGTTCAAGGCCAAGCAGACGGTGCCGCTGCCCTTCCTGCGCCCCGGCCTCCCGCCCGTGCCCGTGCCCACCATGACCAGCAAGAAGTACCCCGTGGCCTCCTTCACCGACTCCCACCTGCAGGTCCAGGTACCCACACCCCCCGACATCAATCCCACGGGACATCCGGGTGGGATGTCACCCCCGCGGTGACACGCGGGTCCGTCCCCCAGGTGGGGCGGCTGGACCTGAGCGAGGGGCTGAGCCTGGTGGTGCTGGTGCCGCGGGGAGCCCCGGAGGCGCTGGGGGCCGTGGAGCGGGCGCTGGACCCCCCGACCTTCCTGGCGCTGCTGCAGAGGGCAGCCAGCACCCCAACGCGCGCCACTGCCATCGCCCTGCCCCGCATGCACCTCGACCTCACCATGGACGTGGTGTCCCTGGTCCACGACATGGGTAAGGCATCCCCCATCACCCGGCCCTATAACACCCGGGAGGAGTCCCCGATGTCCCCAGCTCCCCACCGCCCCCATGTCCCCTCTGTCCCAGGCGGCCCCAACAACCCCATGCCCTCAGCGTCCCCCACATCCCTTAGCGTCCCCCATTTTCTGCCATTGCCCCCGGTGTCCCCCCGTGTCCCCATGTCCCCCTGCGTCCCCCCCGTGTCCCCGTGGTGGTGCTGAGGCCGGGTGTCGCAGACTACGGGCTGTTCCTGGACGCGGAGCTGTGCGGGCTGGCGCGGGGCCCGGCGGTGGCGGTGGACGCGGCGCAGCACCGGGCCGTGCTGACGCTGGACGAGACCGGCGTGGAGGCGGCGGGCGCCATGGCCACCTCGGTGGCCCGCACGGCCCTGCTGCTGGAGGCTCTGCAGCCATTCCTCTTCGTCATCTGGGACCACGCCGGCGCCATCCCCCTCTTCATGGGGCGCCTCAGCGACCCCCAGCCCTGACACCTGCCTCATGGAGGCCCTTGCATGGCCCCCTCCTTCCTCCCCTCCCTTTCCTCCATCCCTCCTCTCCTCCGTCCTTGCTCTCCTCCTCTCCCTGCTTCTCTTCGCCCTCCTTCCATCCCTCTCTCCCCCTTCCCATCCCTCCCTCCCTTTTTCCTCCTTCCTTCCCTCCCTTCTTACCCCTTTCCTCCACTCCTCCCTTCCTCTCCTCCCTCCTTCCTTCTCTCCTCCCCTTCCCTCCCTCCTTCCCTTGTCCCTCCCTCTCTCCCTGCTTCCTCCTCTCCCTCCTTCCGTCTCTCTCTCTTCCCCTTCCCATCCCTCCCCATCCCATCCCATCCCATCCCATCCCATCCCATCCCATCCCATCCCATCCCATCCCATCCCATCCCTCCCTTCTTACCCCTTCTCATCCCTCCCTCCCTCCCTCTCCTTCCCCCCTTCACCCCCCCCCCCCCACCTCTCCCAGCCCCCTGGGGTGCCGCCGAGCCCCTGGCCCCCAGCCACCCCATAAGCTCCGGGCCTGGGGCCCCAATAAATGCTCTGACCCCCTGCAGGGCTCCTGTTGGAGGGGGGAAGGCAGCCCGGGGGGGCTATTAGGCTATTTGGGGTGGCAAATGGGGGGGCTATCGCCACCAGCACGTCCGGGGGAGCGCTGGGCACGTGCCAGGTGTCCCCCGGGAGGGCCGGGGCTAAGCGAGGGGAGCGCAGCAGTGCCGGGGGGGTGACACCTGGCACCTTCCTATGAAAAAAAAAAAAAGCTTTTATTCCCCTAAAAAAGCTGCCCGCAGCCCCCCCGTGCTGGTGATGGGCCCTGTGCTCCCCCGGCGGGTGGCACGGGCTGCCACGGGGTGCCCCCACCACAGGGCACCGGGAAGGTGCGGAGTGGGGGGGACACCGTGCCAGCACCCCGGCGCCAGGGCCCCCCCCGTGCAGGTGCTGCGGGGTGCCCCCGCCGTGCCGTCAGTCCCAGCCGTTCTCCTTCACCATGTGCGACGTCTCGATGATGAACTTCCCCTCCTTGTACTTCTGGCTGCTCTCGAAGGCCTGCTCCTGGGGGGAGGGCAGCCTGAGACACCCCCCAACCCGGCTCCCCTGCGGCTCGGGGGGGCCCGGGTCACCCTGAGCACGTATTGAGGGTTTGGGGTGCCAGGGGCAATGCCCACCCCGCACGTTTTGGGGTGCTGGGGGTGTGCCGGGGTGCCCACGCTAAGGCTTTGGGATGCGGGGGGCAGTGCCCGCCCCGAAGATTTGGGATCCTGGGGGGGGCCAGGACACGGGACAACTCACGTATTTCCAGCCCAGGGTGGTTTTGCAGCTCTCGCAGAAGATGTCGGCCACCGAGTGGAGCCCGGTGAGCAGCAGCCGCTGCTCGGCCGGGCCGCAGCCCACGTTAACCCTGCGCAAAACCAGGAGCCGTGGGCACGCCGGGGGCGTCCCCCCCATCCCCTGCGCCCCTCAGGACAAAGCAGAGCCCTGGGGGGACAGCCTGGCCCCGGGGACACCCCCCGGCACGCTGCGGGCCCCGTGGTACTCACACGGAGTTGAAGAGGTAGGCACGGCCATGGCTGCCCTGGAAGGACTGCGGGGACACGGCACCAGTCACCGCGGGGCCCCCCCCGGCCCCACCACGCCACCCGGGGGCACCGCCACAGGGGGGGGGACGCCCATGGAGGGGGTGCGGTGACCTCCAGGGCGTCAGAGCAAGGATCCCTGCCACCCCAGGCACAGCACTGCGGGCGGGAGGGGGGGCACTTGGTGCCCTGGGGACGCCGGGGTGCAGTGCTCACCATGACGGGGGCACCGTGGAGGGCTAAGGGGCATCATGGGGACGCTCGTCACCCCGGGGACACCACGGAATGGATGCCCACCACCCCGGGGACCCCACGCGGGTATGCCCCCCGCCCCGGGGACCCACAAAATGGACGCCCAGCACCCCGGGGACGCTCGCTATATACCAGCCCCCCCCCCAGGGGAGGATGCTCGCTGTCTCACGGCCCCGGGGGGGACATTTAGGGGGGGGGGGGGGGGGGAGGACATGGGCGCAGCGTGGGGGGGGCACCTTGGAGATGAGCTCCTCGTGCCTGGCCAGGTGTGCCCGGCAGTGGACGCAGCTGTAGGTGCGGTGTGAGCGGGGCAGGTAGCTGTGGAAGGTCCGGGGGGGCAGGCAGGCGGCGGGGGGCAGGTGGCGGCGGGACGGCGGCGGTGGCACGGAGGGTGGCAGGGCCCCGGGGGGCCGGGGGGGCGCGGGGGGCACCGTGCACCCCCCGCAGAGCCGCTCGCAGGGGAAGCAGCGCAGCAGGGTGCTGAGAGCCGTCTTTCCTCCCGCGCCGGGGCCCCCCCAGGGGAGAAGGGGCTGGAAATGGGGGGGGGGGGGCGACCTGCAAAGGGGAGAAAAGTGAGGGGGGGGGCAGCGCTGTGCCCCCCCCTCAAGTGTCTCGGGGGGGGGCAGTCCCCCGTGTGCCCCCCCTGGGGACACGGGGGTTGGGGGGGTCGGGGGGATGGGGAGGTCCGGGGTGGTTTGGGGGGGTCTGGGGGGGTCTGGGGGGGCTCGGGGGGGTCCGTGGGGGTGCGGGGGGGTCGGTGCCGCGCTCACCGCCTGCCGCTGTCCCCGCTGTCCCCGGTGTCGCCGTCCCCGGTGCCGGCACCGGGCGGGAGAAGGGGGGTGGGGATGGAGGGGGGGGGGGGGGAATGGGGGGGGCACCGCACGCCCGGGGACTGCATCACGGCACCGTGACTCATCCCCCGCGTGACGTCACTGTGACGTCACCACCTTGATGTCACTGCCATGATGTCACTGCTGTGATGTCACCCCCCGAGGGGGCCACCACAGAGACAGGGTGGCGGGTGTCACCTCGGGGTCCACCCCCCCCCTCCAGCCTCGGCTCCCCGCAGAGGGCCCCCCCGGGGAGGGGCATGCAAATGAGATGCAAATGAGTTTGGTGCAGGGAGGGCAGGGCTGCGTGCAAGTGGCGTGCAAACACAAGGTGAATGGCGCCGGGGGGGGGGGCCACACGCTGATAGGCAGTCCCTATCAGGACTATAGACCCCCGGTGGTGGTGGGGGGGGAGTTATATGCAAATGAGATGCTAATTAATCGGGGGGGCAGAGCCCTGTTCCTTGAGGCAGGCCTGGACTACAACACCCAGGATGCCCCGCGCGGCTGCCATGGCAACGCCCCTCCCGGCGGGCTCTAGTGACCTCACTTCCGGCGCGTCCCGCGGCCCCAGCAGGGCGCCGGTAGGCGGGTGGGGGGGCGCCATGTTGGGGGGGGCCGGGACCCCAAATCAGGCGGGGGGACCGGGAGGGGCCCGGGGGCGCTGAGGGGGCGCTGAGGGGGCCGGGGGGGCGGCGGGGATGCGGGGCGGGGGCGGCGGGTGAGGGCCGAGGCCCCGGCGCTGCATCCCCCCGGTGCGTCCCGTCAGGGCCGGCGCCAAGATGGCGGAGGACGGCGGCGAGGAGAAGAAGCAGGTGGCCAAGTTCGAGCTGGAGCGCGAGACGGAGCTGCGCTTCGAGGTGGAGGCCTCGCAGACGGTGCAGATGGAGCTGCTGACCGGCATGGCCGAGGTGTTCGGCACCGAGCTGACCCGCAACAAGAAGTTCACCTTCGACGCCGGCGCCAAGGTGGCCGTCTTCACCTGGCACGGCTGCACCGTGCAGCTCAGCGGGCGCACCGAGGTGGCCTACGTGTCCAAGGACACCCCCATGCTGCTCTACCTCAACACGCACACGGCCCTGGAGCAGATGCGGCGGCAGGCGGAGCGCGAGGACGAGCGGGGGCCCCGCGTCATGGTGGTGGGCCCCACGGACGTGGGCAAGTCCACCGTGTGCCGCCTGCTGCTCAACTACGCCGTGCGCCTGGGGCGCCGGCCCACCTTCGTGGAGCTGGACGTGGGCCAGGGCTCCGTCTCCATCCCCGGCACCATGGGCGCCCTCTACATCGAGCGGCCGGCGGACGTGGAGGAAGGGTTTTCCCTCCAGGCTCCGCTGGTCTACCACTTCGGCTCCACCACGCCTGGCACCAACATCAAGCTCTACAACAAGGTGAGCCCCTGGGACCTCACCCCACGGACAGCCCCGCCTGCAGCAGGGCAGGGGTTCCCTGCCTGCCTGCGTGAGTCTGGGGTCACCCAGTTGGTTTTGGTACCGTACAACACCACGGCTGTGCCCGGCTGAGCTGGGTGAGCCCCGACACGAGGCTCACCACGGGTGTCAGCTCGCAGCGAGGAGCCTGGCCCCGCCAGCTCTGTTAGGACTGAAGCTGCACAGCTTCCTTGCCCTTTCTGCTGCCCCCAGCCAGGCTGTCTGTGCGCGGAGACCCCCCGGGCAGAAAGAGGTCCCACAAAAGCACATAGAAGCCGATCTGAACTTGCAGCGTCCTGCTGCACCTGCTGCTTGGTGACAGTTGGAGGCCCCTGTTTGGCCCACAGCCATTCTCAGCCCCCTCTTGCCCTCGTCCCATCTGTGGGACACCAGGGAGCAGCTCTCCTGGTGTGGCTGAGCACCCTTAAGATCTCGTAATGTGTTTTAGGAACGGCTCCAGCACTGAGCCTGACTGCTGACTGGGAGGATGGATTTCCCCCCAGGGGGCTGCCCACAAGCCGGGCAGTGCTCCTGTGTCAGTAAATAAACCTGCCAAGCGCATTTAGGGACGTTGCTGATGGTCAGCGTGTCCCTAAGAACAGGGCAGGGCCTCGTGGTGTGGCCTCCTGCCACTTTGGGAATAAAACCTCCTGGCCACCCCCCATCAGAATCGATGCGGTTTGCCTTGTGCACCCCGGGAACGGGGCCCAAAGGTGATGGTGAGGGTTTTTTGGGGGGTGAATTTTGGGATGCTGAAGTAGAGGAGGTTGTTTGGGATGACGCTGTGGGGAGCGAGGCGGGCAGGGGGAAGAGTCCAGCTCCCGCTGTGCCCCAAAACCTCTCCCCATCTCCGCTGCAGATCACGTCCCGGCTGGCCGACGTCTTCAACCAGCGGTGCGAGGTGAACCGCCGCGCCTCGGTGAGCGGCTGCGTCATCAACACGTGCGGCTGGGTGAAGGGCTCGGGCTACCAGGCGCTGGTGCACGCCGCTTCCGCCTTCGAGGTGGACGTGGTGGTGGTGCTGGACCAGGAGCGGCTCTACAACGAGCTCAAGAGGGACCTGCCCCACTTTGTGCGCACCGTGCTGCTCCCCAAATCCGGCGGGGTGGTGGAGCGCTCCAAGGACTTCCGCCGCGAGTGCAGGGACGACCGCATCCGCGAGTACTTCTACGGCTTCCGGGGCTGCTTCTACCCACACGCTTTCGACGTCAAGTTCTCCGACGTGAAGATCTACAAGGTGGGGGCCCCCACCATCCCGGACTCGTGCCTGCCCTTGGGGATGTCGCAGGAGGACAACCAGCTGAAGCTGGTGCCGGTGACGCCGGGCAGGGACATGGTGCACCACCTGCTGAGCGTCAGCATGGCCGACAGCGCCGACGACAACATCTCCGAGACCAGCGTGGCCGGCTTCATCGTGGTCACTGGCGTCGACCTGGAGCGCCAGGTCTTCACCGTGCTCTCGCCCGCGCCTCGCCCCCTGCCCAAGAACTTCCTCCTCATCATGGACATTCGCTTCATGGACCTCAAGTAGCGCCCGCGGGCTGCTGTGGGGGCGTGCGGGGGGCCGCGCCCTGCGTCCCACGGGGGGCTCCCGGTGGCTGGGCGTCACCCGGGGGCCGCTGCAGTGGCTGTGCGCCGCGGGGTGAGCGGTGCCCGCCTCCCGCTTTTATACTTTTTGTAGCTTTTGTTATTAAATCCCTGCCTTTTGCTCTCCGGCTCCTGCTGCCTTCTGCCCCCGGCGGCGGGGAGGGCACCCCGGGGTGCTCAGGGCAAGCCCCCAGCCCCAGGACAACCACCCAAAACCGGGCCGCGTGTGACCGGCGGACCCCCGGGCACCCCTTTTCCCATGTAGGGGTCCCGGGGTTGGGCTTTGGGGTGCCCCCCCCCCCGCCCCAGTTCCATGCCCGGGGCTCCCCCAGCGCGGCGTCCCCCTCCCCACCACGGTACACCCCCTCTCCATCATGGTATATCCCAACATGGAGGACCACGCGCATGCGCCGCTCCCCCCTCGAAGCCAACCCCATGCCCACAGTCCGCTCTTCCTTCCCTCCTCCCCCTGCGCATGCGCCGCTCCCCCCCCGACACCACCCCCGTGCCCACACTCCGCCCCACCTTCCCGCCTCCCTCTCTGCGCACGCGCACCCCCCCGCCCCGCTCCTTCCAGGCGGTTCCCGGGGCGGCAGCCAATGGGGAGCGGCGGGCGGCGCGCGGCCCCGCTGCGCAGGCGCGGCCGTGACGTAGTGGCCCGGCCGCCGGAGCGCGGCGACGGTGTGGGCCCGGAGCGCTGCCCCGCCGCCGCCTGGGCCGCGCCGAGCCGGTGAGTGCCGGGGGGGGCCCGCGCCGGCCCTGGCGGCCCCCGGCGGGCCCGAGGCCGCCCCCATCGCACCCACAGCGCCCCCGGGACCGCCTGCGGCCCCCCCGGGCCTCCCCTCCCCCCTCACCGGGTCTCACCGGGCCGCCCCCGGCCCCTCCGCCTGGGTCCCGGCGCCCCCCGGGCGTGCGGCCCCGCGCGTGCCCCCGTTCCCTCGAGCCGCCGCCGCCTCCGGTACCGGCGGTTTGCTCCCCGGGAGGGCCCCCCGCTGGCCCCGGTGCTGCCCGGCCCCTGCCGTCGCCCGCGGGCCGGCCCTGCCCGGGTGTTGGGGGCGTTATCGGGGTGTTATGGGGGGGTTACGGGGCTGGGGGTGGCGGGGGGTTGGTCGGGGTCTGCGTGCGGCACCCCCCCGGCAGCTTCCTCCCGTGCCCGGCCCAGGTGGCCGCTTCCTGCTGCGCCTGCCCTGCCTCCGGTCCGTCCCTGCCCGGTTCCTGCAGCGCTCCCTGGCAGGGATCCGTACGGTCACGGAGGGGTTTGGGTGGGAAGGGACGGTAAGGGTCAGCCGGTGCCACCCCCCTGCCACGGCAGGGGCGCCTCCCAGCAGCCCAGGCTGCCCCCAGCCCCATCCAGCCTGGCCTTGGGCTCCTCCAGGGACGGGGCAGCCACAGCTCCTCAGCGCCCTTTGATCATCTTCGCGGCCTCCTTTGGACTCGCTCCAACGGCACAACCGTGTTGCTGAGGGGAGCGGCGCTGCGAGTGCCGGGGTGACTGAGTTTGAGAGGAGCGGGACGTGAGGCGGGGATCTGTGCGGGCCGGGAAAGGCTCCGTCCCGGCCGGGTGGGCGAGGTGGAGCAGCAAACCTTCCGGCGGGCGTGCTTCTGGCAGCGTTATTTGTGAAAAGCTCGCGTGTGGGTTCGCGGGGTTTTGGTTCCCGTGGCCTGGCGGTGACCAGAAGCTCAGCGCCTGGTCCCGGCCACACGTCGCTGCCCTGCCCGGAGAGGAACTGCTCCTCGGAGCGCGTTTCCTCGCTGTTCTCCGGCCCCGCTGACGTAATGGGCTGCGCTGGCAGGTGTTCAACCTGACTTCTCGCTAAGCGGGGCCAGATTGTCGCCGTGAAGCCTGTTAATCCCAAATTACCGGCCCCGGTTAGCTGGCCGCGTCTCCCTGCGACGAGATAAAAGCCCCGCGGAGCCACCCCCTGTATCTCGCTGATTCAGGAGAGAGGGACTCGGGCCTTCCCGGCTCTCCTTGGTGGTGACTCCCTGGGAAGCGGCGTCCTCGGGAGCTTCTGGGTGTTGGTGCTCAGGGGAGCTGCCCGCCCGCACCCGACACCACAGGTCTTCTGCTGGGGTACGAAACCTGGCCGTAGCCTCGTCTAGAGCGAAGCGAGGAGAGCCGATCAACTCGGCGGCCTTCGTTTAAGGCTGAGGAGGTGGCAAACGGGCAGAGCTGGCGTCACCGAGGGGCCGTGGAGGAAAAGGAGCGTGCTGAGGCCGCAGGGAGCAGGCGGCTCTGGCACCGGCTTCTCCGAGCGCCTCGTGGGTGCGGGCGGTGCAGCCAAGGCGTGCTGGGGACGGGGCAGAGCACACCCCGTCGTTCCGCCGTCCCGGGCTTGCGTCACTGGGAAGGAATGGTTTGGCCGCCCGGCCCGCGCCGCGGAGACACGGCGGGGCAGGTTCGGGGCGGGCAGGTAGCTGGGGAGCCGGCGGGTGTTTGGGAACCCGGAGCAGAGGGGGAGCGCTCACCGCGTGCCAGCGAGCTCCTTTCCCCGGGCTTCTCCCGGCGCGGCGAGGACCCGCGGCGCTTGGGCTGCGCGAGGCGGTGGGGAGAGCTGCTCCCCGGTGTTCCCCTGCCCAACCGGGACGGGAAGAGCGTGGCAAAGCGCGTTTTGTGCTCTTGTCCGGTGGCAGGATGGAGCCACGCAGCAATAAACCAACTCTTCAGGCGACGTGCGGGTGGATCGCTGGAGAAAACGGGGGGCGAGGCAGCACAGGGCTTGTCGCAGGCAGGGGGAAGCGCGGCGGGAAGGGCGCAGGGCTCCGAGGAGCAAGTGCTGGGAGAGGAGGAGGTCAGTGAGGCGGCGTTGGGGCTGCAGGAGGAACGGGAGGCGAAGGAGTTGGGAGCTACGCCGAGTCCCCATGAGGCACTGCCAGGCGGTACGGCTGGTGAATGAGGAGAGCCAGGACAATACACTGAGAGAGGTGCTAGGGCTGGAAAAACAGACAGAGGCCCCAGAGGAGAGGGAAAGGGAGTCCCCGGTGCCACACGAGCCTGGTAAAGCTTGACTGGGAGGAGCAGGGAGGAGGGCAGGGCCCGAGAGGCGTGGGAAGGAGGCGCTGGGGACAGGAGCGGAGTGCGGATGTCCCTCAGGTGAGTGGGGTGCAGGTGGCCTCTGGGGGTAGGGAAGAACTGGGAGAGAAGAGAGAGGTCGAAGGAGATGGGCTGCGGGAAGAGGGAGCCGGGGAAGGGGCGGTTTGGCAGAGCTGGCGTGAGCGTGGCCTGGATCGGCACCGCCCGTGGGGAGCCGGCCGGGTGCTGCGCGCGGTTGGCTTCTCCTGGGCGCCGGGGCGATGACAAGACAGGCGGGTTGGAGTCGGCCTGGCTCGGCCCGGGGAGGAGGAGGCGCCTGGGGAAGCGCACACGGGGATCCCGGCCCTCCTGCAGCTCCTCCGTGACCGGCTGCGGGAGGCCGGGCTGTGTTAGGGAAAGGTTCTGCACCCAGAGGTGGCCGGCACTGGGATGGGCTCCCCAGGGATGTGGGCACGGCCCCGAGCCTGCCAGAACCTCACCAAGCCTTTCGACACCGCTCTCAGACATGGGGTTGGGGCACTGGGGTGGTCCCGCATGAAGCCAGGGGTTGCACTCGGCGATCCCTGCGGGTCCCCTCCGGCTCGGGGCGCTCTGGGGTCTCTCCCCTGCCCCCCTCTGCGGGGGGCTCGCTCCTGCACAGCCCCGCGCCGGGTTTGGCCGAGCTGTGGGGGGAAGCAGAGCACCGACTGCGCGGTGTGAGGAGCGGAGCCGCGGCGGTCCCTGCAGGAGGAACATCGCCGAGCTGAGCTCTGCCGGGACCCTTTTGGCTCCGAGGCGGGGCTGTGTTCGTGGCGGGGCGTCCGGAGCAGCGGGCGGCGTGGCGGCGGTCTCCTCCTGGCGCTGGGCAGTGTCCGAGCGAAGCCGGGGAAGGCGGCCCTCGCCTCGTGCTCCCGGGCGGCCCCGGGAAGAGGTTCCAGGTGGAAGCAGAGCTTTCTGCCAGCGGCTCGGGAGCGCTGTGCTCGCGTCCTGCCAGGGCTCCTCGCAGTCCCACGGGCAGGAAAAAAAACTGGGTTTCAAAAGTTCGGCTCGCTTTCTGCGGGGGGAGAGCTGCCCCGCAGCGGGAGCGGGCTCTCCATTAGTCAGCCCGGGTGCCTGACGCCTCGTTTTGTGACTGAGCCCGGCTAATTGCGACGCCTTCGTGTCATTAAGCGCGCCTCTAATTCCGTGCCGCGGCTCTCCCGGCCTCTGTGAGCGTTTAGTCAGCATGGACAGTTTCCCTGCCCGCCCCGAAGGACAAAACCTGGAGCAGCAGCAGGGGACGAGGCCGGGGGCAGGAAGATGAGGAGCTGCGCCTCTGGGATCCGTGAGGGAGCAAGGGGGCAGCGAGCGTGCGACGAACGGAGGAGAGGTGGCTGCAGCCGGTCCCCGAGCGGAGACGGGGCTGGGCTTTGGGGCGGGTTGCTGCCTCCCGCTCCTATTTTTCGGCCGGTTCCTCCAGCAGCCGGGGCCTCCCGCTGCCAGCGCAGGTCCCGCCAGTTCCTCCCCTGCTCGGGACACTGGCGTTCGCCGCGGGCGTCCCCTGGGGGAAAGGGGACGGGATTCCCGTCCTCCTGCAGCCTCCGCCCTGCCATTAAGCCTCCAAGCCTTTGATTAGCCCCTTCCCCTCGGGGAGCAGGCGTTTCACACCACCGGGGCTGGGGCTCGCCGGCGCGAGGCGAGGACGGGCAGCGGGTGGGAGGCAGCAGCTCACCGCCAGCCTTGCTCTCCCTCTCCAGGTAGCGGCGTTCTCGCCGTCCCGGTGGGGTTCTGGTGAATATTTCCACTTGAACGCTTCGATTGCCGTGCTGATTTCTTTCTCTCCTCTTTTCCAGGTGAGGCGCACCGTGCCGGACGTCCGATTTTCATGGTTTTATGCGTTTTGGTTTTTTTTAAACTTCTGGATTAACGAAGGGCGACTTCACCTCCTCTCCACGCGGCCAGGATGGAGCAGACTGAGGGCTGCCCCCGTGCTGCTGGGGCCGTGGGCGAGGCGGAGCCGTGCAGCACAGCCCTCGCCTCCAACGGGCTGCGGGGCTTGTGAGAGCGCTCCCGGACAGCTCTCCCCGGGAACTGGCCCGAAATGGTCGCCGCAGGAAAGATTTGATGAAATTCCCCTCGGTTGGCGGCAGCCGGGTGGAAGCGAAGCCTGCTGGAAGGCCGGAGGGCCGGGAGGAAGGAACGAGTAGGAAGAGGGCGAAAGCGCGATCCGCTGGGCCTTCCCCTGCGGCCCCCCTCGCGGAGAAAGGATTTGCAGCTCAGCCGTGCACCAGCTGTTCCTCGGCTTTACCGGGCGAGAGAGAAATAAATAAAATTAAACGGCCACCGCCGGGCAGGCAGCCCCGCAGCCCGGAGGAATCAGGGAGAGTGCTGCTGTGACCGCCTCCGGCGAGGGGGAGGAGGAGGAGGAGGCCGAGCGGGTCGCTCGGGAGACGTCCCCCTCCTCCCGTGCACCCACCCGGGGGGCTGCGGAGCTCGGGAGGGAGAAGCGGCTCCCGGCGGGGCTTTGTGCAAGGGGCTGAGCGACGTCCCGCAGCCGGCTCCTCGCCTCGACGCCAGCCCGAGCCACGTGGGGACCTTTTCGGAAGCCGTCGCCTGACTTAGGAGCTCTCAGCGCTCCTGCCCCGACGGCTGCTTTAAATCCAGACCCGGTTCTCTGCTCTGAGTTTTTAATTTTGACTTTTTTTTTATTTTTTTTTTTTAACTCTCACTCCCTGTGCCGCGAACCCTCGGGGCGCAGAGCGGCGTGGGCTCCTCGGGGCCTGTCTCCGGAGGCCGCAGCGGGCTTCTCCAGGCCTCCTGCTGCGGCCGGAGCCCGCTCGGGGAGGCCGGGCGGCGCCTCGGCCCCTTCCTCCTCCCCTCCCCTTCTCACCTCGCTCTGACTCCAGCTGGGCCTGGGCTATGCTGCAGGGCGGATTCCCCAGCAGAGCTCCACCATGCCAGCAGCGTCCGGAAAGAGGTTCAAACCCAGCAAGTACGTCCCGGTCTCGGCCGCTGCCATCTTCCTAGTGGGAGCCACCACCCTCTTCTTCGCCTTCACGTGAGTCCGCCTGGTCTTCGGGGGGCCCCGGCCGGTGGCTGAGGGCGGGCCGGGGGAGAAGCGGGCTGCTGGGGCTGGCCTTAGGGGCTGCGGCCGGAGCCCCGGGGGGCAGCGACACGGCCGGCAGCGAGGCGGGCAGCTGGCGCCGTCCTTCAGCGGGGCGCGCCGAAAGCAGCGGGGGCTGCGCCACCGGTTCGGGGAGCTGCAGGGGAGGGAGCGGGCGTGCACGGCGCGTTTCCTGCCCTGCCGCCGGTCCGAGGGGGCTCGGAGGGGCAGCCCTGCCCCACGGCCCCCCGCGGCCCGGCCGTGCCCGGCCGGGAGCCGCTTATCGGCGCGGCCCCGCGGGCACGGCCGCGGCCAGGCGCAGTGCCGCAGAGCAGGTTTGTTGGGAGCGGGAGCACCTGGGCAGGGTGGCTCTGATTGCAGGGCAGCGGGTGCCGGTTAACCTACTTCGAAACACCACCGGGAGGCTGGAGCGCAGCGCGCTTTCACACGGGTTTCACTGGGGCCGGCTCGGCGCGGCTGCCGGGGGGAGGGAGGGAGGGAGGTAAGGCTGCGCGGGGAGCTCGAGGCGCTGGGGCAGGCGGCGGGGACGAGGGGCATTCCCGCCCTCCCAGCAGCTTTAACGCTGTTTCAGGGCAGGAGCTCCCCCGCTGGGTCAGTTTGCCCGTCCCTGCCCCTCTTAGGGGAAGAGGTCCCCGCTCCCTGTGGCCAAGGAGCCAGCACTGGAAGGAGCTGGCACCACCTCCGGCCCCTGGACAAGGACGGGAGGCTGTGGCGCCCCTTGGCACGCGCCGTCCGTCCTAACAGGACCCGAACTCCCACAGCACTCAGAGGGATTTGGTTTGGGGACTGCGGGGGGGGAACTGTGCCCGCGGAGGGCAGGAGGAGCCGGGCTGGGGAGAGGTGGACTTGTCAAGCGGCAGGGAGCCCGCCTGGGCTGGCGGTGTGACTCAGTGCGCCCGGCAGGCCGGGGCTCTGCCTTTCCCCGAGCTCTCTCATGTGCTGCCAGGGACAAGTCTCGACAGAGCTGGGCGTGCTGCGCGCCCGAGCTCGGAGAGCAGACCCGCCGAGTTCTCCGCGACGTGCGTGGCTGCAGCGGGGAGCAGCCTTCCTCCTCCTCCTCCTCCTCCTCCTCCTCCCAAGGGCGTCCCGGTGCTGGGACAGGGCGCGCAGCAGCGCCCGGTGTGAGGGGCCATGGGTTTTAGGTACGGTCTGGGTGACGTGGGATCCCTGCTTCCCGCAGGGTTTGGTGCCTCCTGTGGGACCTGTAAGCTGGGGAGAGGCGGGGGAGGAGGCTCCAGCCCGGCGTTCAGGGCCTGGGCTGGTCCTATAAGCTGCGGGGCGGGTCCCCGTGCCCCGTTCCCCCGATCCTCCCCGAGACGCCAGCCTGGCATGGCCGTGCACCGCCAGCCTGCCGCGCAGGGTTTAAAGTCCCCTGGGCGCAGCAGGGCCCCTGGCAGCGCTCCCAGCCGCTTGCGGGCGCCGGGTCTCGCTGCAGCTGATAAGGCCGGGGGTGACGGGCCGGCCCCGAGGCGCGCCGTCCCCAGGGCTGGAGCTCAGAGGGCGGCACCGGGCTCGGACGTGGCTTTCCTGGGGAGAGGGGCTGCCTGCCCTGTGCTCCCGGAAGGGCTTTGCCCACCTGCCGCCGCCCCTCCGCCCCTCTCAGCGGGGCTGGGAGCCTCCCGTTGGGTTGGGGTGTTGGGTGCAGTGACGGGGAGCTCGGCCCTGCCCTCCCTCGGGGCAAAGTCCCCTTAGGAAGGGGCACCGTGCCCTCAGCACCATCCGTGCGAGGACGTGGGGTGGGAAACACCCTGTGCAGCGAGGCCAGAGGGCAGCCCCGTGCGTCCTTCGAGGCGGGCCAGCTCCCGTGGGGCCGAAGCTCTGCGTGCAGACACCTCTCCTCCTCCTCCTCCTCCTCCTGAGCACCCTGCCCCGCTGGGCTGGCGGCACGGCGAGGCGAGGCGGGCTGCCTCGGGAGGCAGAGCCGGCACGGCCGGTGCTGCGCGGGCTGCCGGGGAGCCGCTCCTTGCCCCGCAGAGCTCGTGGGGAAACGCCGGGGCGATGCCGCCGCAGATAGGTCGAGGCGGGGAGGCAGCGCCCGGGGGCGAGGCTCCCTCCTCCCCTCCCGAGGTTCCCAAGCGGCGCTGCCCCGCGTGGAAAGCTGTCACCCTCCGCCCCTGCTTCTTGGCAGAGGCGTCGCAGCAGCAAAGTCCCCAGGTGCCCCGGGACCGCCCGTCCCAGCGGGTGTCGGAGGGCTGGGGCCAGCACGTTGCCCCTTCCCCGCTGCCTGCTGGGGGCTGCGGAGGACCCGCCACCCTATGTCGCGCCGCGCGCCGCCCCCTCCGCTCTCGCTGCCTAAATCCATCCGTGGTCGGTGCTGCGGGGGAAAGAGAGGGACAGATGCTGCCCTAGATCCGCGGGATTAAACTGCCCGCAGCAAAGCAGATTAGGGAATTACTCTGGCGCCTCCGAGGGGGAAGCCCGCTGCCCTGAGCCTGCACCCAGCGGGGCCGGGTGGGCGGCGGCTCCCTCGCCCCACGGAGGAGCTGGGTGCGGGCTGGGGCACCGAGGCTCCCCCGGGCAGCGTCTCCAGGCCGGGTTCCCCCTCCTGGCTGCGAGGAGGAGGAGCAGGGCGAGCTCCGGAGCTGCGGCTGATTTCACGTCCCCTCGTGGGGCTGCCTGCACGCGCTGCCGTGCGAAAGGGAGGGGGATGGTTTTGGGGGGTGAGGAAGAGCGAGGGCCTGGGGGGCACCAAGCCAAGCCCCCTCGCCGCCCCGAAGCTGCCCAGCTACCCCCGGGCCTCTTCCTGCTGTGGCGGCGCGCAGCCCCGTGCCGGGTGTCTCAGAGCCTTTGTGTACGCAGGTGCCCGTGGCTCAGCCTCTACGTGTCCCCGGTCATTCCCGTCTACAATGCCGTCGTCTTCCTCTTCGTGCTGGCCAACTTCAGCATGGCCACCTTCATGGACCCAGGCATATTCCCACGAGGTGAGCGCGGCCCTCGTTGGGAATCACCTGGGACAGGGCGAGTTCCTTCCCCGGGGGTAAAGAGGATTACGGGACGGGAAAGGGGTCGGGGAAAGCTTCCCTTCCCCGCCTGGCCGGGACCAGGTGGTGGCACGCTGCCGGGAAGGTCGCGCTGGGTTCGCGGCCCAGCTGGTGGGATCGAGTGGTGAAAGTCCCCTAAATCCTGGCCCCTTGTGGGCTTGGGGCGGGGCGTGGGGGAGCTCCTCCCTCCTCTGTCTGCACTCAGCGGTCCCCGTGACAATGGGGTGGGCCCGGTGTGCGTTTGTGGTGGGGCAGAGGAGGGTTTTGCCAGGGGTCTTCAGCGCAGGAGGGCGGCGGGGGCGTGGCGTTGCACGCCCCGTGCCCTGACGCGTGGCCGTGCTGGCGTCTCCCCGCTAGCTGAAGAAGACGAGGACAAGGAGGACGACTTCCGAGCCCCGCTTTACAAGACGGTGGAAATCAAGGGCATTCAGGTACGCATGAAGTGGTGTGCGACCTGCCGCTTCTACCGGCCACCGCGCTGCTCCCACTGCAGCGTCTGCGACAACTGCGTGGAGGTGAGCAACCGCCGGCCCCCGGGGCCTCTTCTCGGCACAGCCGTGAGCCCTCGGTCCTTAAACCCAGCGTGCGGGCACGAGGGGCCGCCGGCCCGGCCCCTCACCGCGGCCCCTCCCCGCCCCCAGGAGTTCGACCACCACTGCCCCTGGGTGAACAACTGCATCGGGCGGCGCAACTACCGCTACTTCTTCCTCTTCCTGCTGTCGCTCACCACGCACATCATGGGGGTCTTCGGCTTCGGCCTGCTCTACGTGCTCTACCAGGTGGAGCTCTCCGGCGTCCGCATGGCCATCACGTATCCTTACGGGGGTTTTTACGGGGCAGGGCGTTGGCGGGGCCGGGGGTGGCGCGTGGCGGAGCAGGGCTGTGGCTCTTCCTTAGCGGCCTGCTGGCAGTATGGCCGTGATGTGCGTGGCCAGCCTCTTTTTCATCCCCGTCGCTGGCCTTACCGGGTTCCACGTGGTGCTGGTGGCGAGGGGCCGCACCACCAACGAGCAGGTACGCGTGCCGGGCTGCTGCGGGGGCGCTCAGCTCGTGTCAGAACACCGCCGGGTACCTCGGGGGGCTTCCCAGGACGAGGCAGGCGTGGGCAGGGTGGGTTGAGGCACGGGAAGGCACGGGGATGGCCGGCATGGAGCACGAGAGGTGTGCGAGGGGAGGCTGGGCGCGCCGCGTTCGCGCAGCCTGGAGGAAAGGGATCTGCTGCTGTCGTTTGGCTCTTGTGGGGAAGGAGCCGGGCAGTTCTCTTCTCAGGAACGCGTGGTGGAAGGGCAGGAAGCGATGGGCAGCTTGAAACAAGGCGGTTCCCAGTTAGCAGGGGGAGACCTTTCCCCACGAGGGCAGTCCCACGCCACCCTCCCAACAGGAACAGGGGCCCGAAACGAGCAGTGCCCGTCCTTGGCTACACTCACGGCAGGGCTGGGCAAACCCCGAGCAGCCCGACCTTGGCCGTCGTCGCCGGGGCAGGGGCTGCACCGGGGACCTCCCGCGGCCGCTGCCCGTCCCGGCATGATGCTCCTCGTCCTGCAGGTGACGGGCAAGTTCCGGGGTGGCGTCAACCCCTTCACCAACGGTTGCTGTAAGAACGTCAGCCGGGTCCTGTGCAGCTCCCCAGCCCCCAGGTAAGCGCGGTGCAGCGTGGCGAGCGTTTTCCCCGCGATGCCCGGGGAGACTGAACCGCCCCCAGCTGCGGGCCCTCACCTTCCCTGCCCTCTGCCTGGCGTTCACCAGGTACCTCGGGCGTCCGAGGGCCGAGCAGACGGTGCTGGTGAGGCCCCCCTTCCTGCGGCCCGACGTGTCGGACGGCCAGATCACCGTCAAGATCATGGACAACGGTATCCAGACAGAGCTGAAGAGGACGAAGGTGAGGAAAGTGGGGGGTTAGCACTCCCCCGCGGAGCCCAGGGGCGCGAGCCTGCATGCGTGAGTAAAGAACCGAGCGAGCCTTGTCACGCCCCACGTCGCCCTCCATGTCGTCTCGTGCTGCGTCCCCATGGGACAGACACCACGCCCGTCCCATGCGGCAGCAACCCCACGAGGCTTTGCACCCTCCATTGCCCTTCCCCGTCCCGTTCTCCGCCCTCACAGTCATTCGGAGGTCCCCCTTCCTCCGCACTCACCAGCACCCGGGACACGCACTCCCTTCAAGCGCTGAGCCGCTCGGATGGGCCCGGGGGCACCGAGAGCCCTCTCGGCGCTCCTGCACATTGGCGCCCGCCGGGGTAGAGCTGGGGCCTCGGCCCCCCCTGACCACCCGCGCTTTGTCTCTGCAGTCCAAAGGAAGCCTCGAGGTGACAGAGAGCCAGTCCGCTGACGCCGAGCCGCCACCCCCACCTAAGCCAGACCTCAGCCGCTACACGGGCCTGAGGACACACTTAACCCTGGCCACCACCGAGGGTAAGGAAGGCGAGCAGGGCCCCGGCCAGCCGCTGGGAGGGGAGCCCAGGGCTGCGCCCAGCACGCCAGGAGCCAGGGCTGCAGGAACAGGCTGCAGGGCAGACCCGAAGCACGTCGGCACGCCGCACGGTGGGGCAGGATGCGCCCGCACCTCTGGCCCCGGCACTCGAGGAAGCCTGGGGGCTGCTTACAGCCAGCCCTGCTCCGTCGGAGGAGGGCAGGGACCGAGCTGAGACCGCTCCTCGGCAGCGTGGTGGCTGGCGGGAGCCGCCGTGAGAGGCAGCGGGCAGGGTTGCAGGCTGCCGTGCTGTAGGCAGGCACAGGAGCACGGCCCGGGTGGAGGAGCGGCAGGCCTGGAGTGGTGGCAAGGAGCACGCTTGTTGCAGCCCGCACGGCTCGCTCTGCCCGCTGCCCTGAGTGCCAGGCAGAGAGCGCCGCTCAGAGCCGCCGGCGTGGGCTCGGCACAAGAGGTGGCATGAGAGCGGGAGCTCGGACACCGCTGCGTCCAGGTCCCTCCGCGTGCTGCCGGCCCCACTGACCTTCAGGTCTTGCTGGGGCTGCCGCAGGGCCAGGGAAGTGCCCCCCCAGTGCTGCGGGGACCCATTTCCATCCCCCTCCATCTCAGCCCTCCCCGGAGCACCTCCCCTCGAGCCCATCCCTCTCGTCTCCACCTCCGTGGTCCGTCCGCCCCAGGCTCAGAGCCGGTTCTGGGGGGAGGAGGGTGCTGGGCAACGCGTCCTGCGCACCGCCTGGGGCAGCGGCCTCGCCTCTGAGCCTCTCTCTCTCTCCCTCGCCCCGCAGACAGCGGCCTGCTAGGCAAGGACAGCCCCCCAACGCCCACCATGTACAAGTACCGGCCCGGCTACAGCAGCAGCAGCAGCTCGGCCGCCTTGCCCCACTCCACCAGCGCCAAGGTAAGGCCGTGCCCACGGTGGAACGGGGCCGGCGCCGCGCAGCGCTCGGCCGACCGGCGAGCTCTGGTCACAAGGGGACGTCCCGCCCCTGGCTGCGGCTTCCTGAGGGGGGGAAGCTCGGGGTGGGCTGCGTGAGCTCGGCGGGGAGTCGCCGCCTTACCGGGAGTGACCGCGCCGCGTCCTTCCCCCAGCTGAGCCGGGTGAACAGCCTGAAGGAGCCCAACTCCATCTGCGACGGCGGCCGCAAGCCCAGCTACCGCTCGGAGCCCAGCCTGGAGCCCGAGAGCTTCCGCTCGCCCACCTTCGGCAAGAGCTTCCACTTCGACCCGCTGTCCAGCGGCTCGCGCTCCTCCAGCCTCAAGTCGGCGCAGGGCACGGGCTTCGAGCTGGGCCACCTGCAGTCCATCCGCTCCGAGGGCACCACCTCCACCTCCTACAAGAGCCTGGTGAACCAGACGCGCAACGGCAGCCTGTCCTACGACAGCCTGCTCACGCCCTCCGACAGCCCCGACTTCGAGTCGGTGCAGGCCGGCCCCGAGCCCGAGGCGCCGGTGGGCTACACCTCGCCCTTCCTCTCGGCCCGCATCGCCCAGCAGAGGGAGAGCGACCTGCACGGCCGCTTCGCCGCCGCCGCTGTCTCCCCCAAGCACGCGCCGCCCCGCGAGCCCTCGCCCGTGCGCTATGACAATCTCTCCCGCCACATCGTGGCTTCCATCCAGGAGCGGGAGAGGCTCCTCCAGCAGCCGCCCGCCCCGGCGGCGCCGGGCAGGGAGGACGATGCGGGGCCGGCGGACTCGGGCGTCCAGTCGGCGACGCCGGGCTCCGGCAGCGCCGCCCCCCGCAGCAGCTCTTCCTCGGACGATTCCAAGCGCTCGCCCCTGGGCAAGAATCCGCTCACCCGCCCGGCCCCTCCCCGCTTTGGCAAGCCCGAGCCCCCGCACGCGCTGCGGGCGCGCTCCCTCGGCTCCCCCGAGCAGCCCGTGGCCCCCCACCTGGGCAAATCCGTGTCTTACAGCAGCCAAAAACCAGCGCCTCAGGCCGGCGTCCCCGAGGCCGAGGAGGTGGCCTTGCAGCCGTTGCTGGCACCCAAGTAAGTGCGCGCGTCCCCGGGGAGTTGGGGGGCTTCCCCCACTTTTTCCGCCGCGCCCTCCTGCTCACGCCGTGTCCCCGCTTCCCTCCGCAGAGACGAGGTGCAGCTGAGGACGTCCTACAGCAAGTCCAACGGGCAGCCCAAGAGCTTGGGGCCGGCCGCCCCCGGCGCGGGGCCCGTGCCCCTCAGCAGCCCCACACGCGGCGGAGTCAAGAAGGTGTCGGGCGTGGGGGGCACCACCTACGAGATCTCCGTATGAGGGGCACGGCCCGCGCACCTCCTCCCAGCGGGGCGCCCAGGGGCCTCCCCGTGGGCACGGACGCTCTGCAGCCCCCGGGGACGAGGGGCGGACGGGCTGGCGGCGCTTCCCTCCCTGATTTTTGGTTTCCCCTCCCCGTTTCCCCCCCCCCCTCCCCAGGACTCGGGTGCTGCCTCGCACCCCAGCAGCGCCCCTCTCCCTCCGAGGACCCCGGGGGGGGCCCCGTCCTGCGGCCCCCCAGCCCGGGCCAGCCACTTGTGGGCCTTGTGCAATCACTCGCTCGCCTAGTGTGGTAGGAATGGATTGTTTTTAAAACCAGAATAACTTTTTTTTATTATTATTGTTACCGGATTCTATTTTTTTTCTCTTTCTGAGTTACCAGGTGTGTGTATATATAAATATCTATATATATAAATATAAATATTAAAAAAAAAGAAGCAGAAATTATATATCTGACCCAGAGAGGGGGAAAAACCGCCCGGGGCTGCTGCTGCCCCCCCCCGCACAGGCCCTGCGGGCACGGGACGAGAAGGGGAAGGTGCCTGGGGGCAGCGGGGGGGGCAGGCACGGCGCCCTGCCCTGCCGAGCTGGGCTGGAGGCCGGGGGCTCTTCCCCGCTCCGTTTCTTTGGTTTTGGAGCCTCCTCCTGCAGCCCCCGAGGGCGCAGGGTGGGATAAAGGGCGAGGGCCGGGGCAGCTGGCGCTCCGCACGCCTCCCAGACCCACCCCTCGCACCCGCGGCAGGGCCGGGGGGCGCCGGGGGGGGCCTGGAGAGCCGCTCGTGGGCTCCAGCCGCTCCGCCCCCATGGCGCCTGCTGGTTTTTATCCGTTTCCCCGGGGTCTGTGGTGGGCTTTCCATTTGTGTTTCTTCCCGACGGGTGTAGGAGGGGTTTCTGGCGGTCACGCAGTTGGTTCTGTTTCCACGTGGGGACGAGGAAGGCCGGCGGGGCGCAGCCCCCCACAGCAATATTTTCTCATCATGCCAAAAAAAAAAAAACAAAATGCAGACGGGGAGCCCAGCGCTCCCCAGCCCCTGCCTGGGCCCCCGCCCTGGGGCCCGGAGCCCTTCACGCGTTACTTTACTCGTTCTCTACGGCAATATCTCTCCTGGGGCCTGCGCAGGGCCATGCCATTGGTTTTTTTTATTATTATTATTAGCCATTTTAAAATGAGGAATAAAAGGATATTTAATGAGCCATCCCAGCAGGCATGCGTGTGCTTTATTTTAGTGTCCGGGGACGGAGGCTCCCGAGAAGGGCTCCTGGTGTCCCTCCGTGTCTCGGCTCTCCCTCCCTCCTCAGGGGAGGGAAGGAAAAGGGGGCCGGGGGGGGGCCGAGCCCGGTGCTGCCAGGCTTTGCAGTGCCTTCAGTCCCGGGCCAGAGCCAGCCTGTAGGAAACAGCTCCTGGGGCGCCTTGGGGCAGCGCTCCCACTGCGGGTAAGTCTGCCAGCCGACAGAGCAGCCACTGCCACCAGCCCCTCCTTAGAGCAGAGACTTTAATTAAAAGGTGAGTAAAAAAAAAAAAAAAAAGAGAGCCCTCAGTGCAGCGGGTTGTTCCGGTACGAGGGGCTGAGGGCAGCCATCCCCACCCCAGCTCCAGCACAGTCCACGCGTTCCCCTGGTCCCGGCCCTCCGCGGGCTGTGGGGCTCGTCCTCGCTGCCCGCGGTGGGGACGCGCCTGCCCGGGTCTCCCCGCTGCGCTCCGCAGGAGGGACGAGTCCGTCGCGGGTCAGCCGGGACCGTCGGTGGCACCCGAGAGCCCCCTGGGGCGGCACCGACGCGGCCTCACCGCAGGCTGCTGCTGCTGCTGGCCTGGGAGCTGCCCACCCCCGGGTGCTCGGGGCTGTGCCGGTTCTGCGGGGGAAGGAGAGAGACACGGCCCGTGAGGGACCAGCAGGATCAGCACGGCTCCCCGGCTCTCCCCCGCTCGCCCCCTACCTTCTTTTTCTTTTTCTCTTTCTTCTTCCTTTTCCGTTCAGGATCCTCCTCTTTTTTCTTCTTTTTCTTCTTGTGGTCAGAGTCCGAGGGGGTTTCTGGAGCAACAAGGAGACAAGGATTAATGTGGGAGCGGGGACAGGACAAGCCGGCAGCCTCGCGGCGCGGCCCCTTACCAGGGGGGACGGGGTCCTGGGTGCGGCTCTGCTTGTGCTTGTGCTTGTTCTTCTTCTTGGGCGGCTGGATGTGCATCAGCCGGCACTGCTCGGGCAGCTGGGGGAGGAGACGGGGCGGGTCAGAGGGCGCTGGGTGCCCTCTCCTTATTCCTTTTCCCAGTGCCCCAGCACCCGAGGGGTGCCCTCGCTCCCCCCCCAGCACCCCCACTCCCCTGCAGAACCCAAGGGGCTCCCCCCCCAGCACCCAAGGGGTGCCCCCAGCACCCGAAGGCTCCCCCCCCAGCGCCCGGGGCTCACGGGGCCGGCGTGCAGGCGGAATCCGGTGAGCATGGTGCCGGTGAGCGGGGTGAAGGAGCTGCCGCAGATGGGGGGCTTCTCGATGAGGGAGCGCAGGCTGCTGTTGTCGTGGGAGCCGGGCAGGTCGATCATGCCGGGCAGGTCGGGCAGGAAGTTGCTGAGCTTCTCCTTCACCTTCTTGCCGCAGAACTTGTTGTAGGCGTGCTCCAGGTTGTAGTGCGTGATCAGGTTGGTGCTGCCCGTCAGCTCCGTGCTGCCTGCGGCGGGCGGGCGCCGAGTCCCGGGGCTGCCCCCGCCGCCATTTCCCTCCCGCTGCCCCCCCCCCCCAGCCTCCCCCCCAACACACACACAGCCCGCGCGCCCATTGGCCCGCCGCGCCGTCACTCCTCGCCTCCCCGCCCGCCCCCTCCCCGCTCATTGGCCCGCCGCGCCGCCCGTCAGCGCGCCGCCGCTCCCCATTGGCCGCCCCCTCAGCGCAGCGCCCGCCCCGCACCTGGCAGCTCCCGCAGCAGGTAGAAGGGGCCGGCGGCGGCGGCCTTGCCCTCGCCGGGCGCCGGGGGGGCGGCGGAGGCGGCAGCGGAGGCGGCGGGCGGCGGCGCGGCCCCGGCCCCGGCCGCTTTGGCGGGCCCGAAGCCCAGGGCGGCGGCGGCGGCGGGCGGCGGCTGCTCGGCGCCGCCGAACAGGGCCGAGAAGTTCTCCATCTTCCCAGCCTGCCCCGCGCGCCCCGCCCCGCCGCGCGCCCATTGGCTGTGCGCCGCCCAGCTCCCGTCTCGGTTGCCGAGGCAACGCCGAGCCCCGCTTTCCGATTGGTCGCCCCGCCCGTCCGTCTCCCTGCGGTTCTGTGGAAGAACGCGGCGGCTCGGCTTCCTATTGGCCAGCCCGCGGGGAACGCCCCGCCCCGCTTTGACAGGCAAGCGGGCCGCCCAATCGTAGCGAGGCGGGCGGTGAAGGAGGAGGAGGAGGAGGGCAGCAAGATGGCGGTGGTGGCGCCGCTGCTGGCGCTGCTGTACTCGGTGCCGGGGCTGTGCCGCTGGCTGGCGCGCCCGTACTACCCGCTGTCCGCGCTGCTCGCCACCGCCTTCCTGCTCGTCCGCAAGCTGCCGCCGCTCTGCCGCGGGCTGCCCTCGCAGCGGGAGGACGGCAACCCCTGCGACTTCGACTGGGTGAGAGCCCCGGGCCCCCTCAGCCCCCCCCCAGGGCCCCTCAGCCCCCCCAGGGCCCGTCGCCACCCCCTCAGGACGGCTGAGGCCCGGCAGCTCCTGGCACTGCCCTCCCGGCGCCGCCTCCCGCTGCTGAAGGGCTTCCCGGGCATCAGTGAAGGTTGTCGGCAAGGCCCCGTGCTGTAGGGGCAGCCCCGTGTCCTTGCGGCCAGTCAGTCACACAGCGGCTCAGGTTGGAAGGACCTTAACTCCCAACCCCTCTGGAAGGGGCCTCAAAGCCCCCCCCAGCTCCACCCCCCCGCCATGGCAGGGGCACCTCCCAGCAGCCCGGGCTGCCCCCAGCCCCATCCAGCCTGGCCTCGAACGCCCCCAGGGATGGGGCACCCACAGCCCCTCCCGGTTATGGGGAAGGGGAGGAGGCGCGGGGATCTGGGGCCAGCGGGCTGTGGTGCAGCAGCTCGGCCTCGTGCCAGCAGCCCCCCCGCCTCCGGGAGGGCGATGCAGTGCCGGCGGTGCTGTTAGCTGCTCCCAGGCCCTGCAGGCGGCCGCGGCGTGCCCGCTGCTCACGGCCCGTCTCTTGTGTGCAGCGGGAGGTGGAGATCCTCATGTTCCTCAGCGCCATCGTGATGATGAAGAACCGACGCTCTAGTGAGTCGGGGCTGGGGCTGCGGGGTGGGGGCTGCTGGTGGTGCGGCCCTGGGGAGCTGCGTGGGGCTGGAGGAGCATAGGGAAAGGGACCTGGGGCAGGGGCTGAGGGGTGCCTGGCCCTGTCTCCTAACCTTCAGCCCCTTTTCCAGTCACGGTGGAGCAGCACATCGGGAACATCTTCATGTTCAGCAAAGTGGCCAACGCCATCCTCTTCTTCCGTCTTGACATCCGCATGGGGCTGCTCTACCTCACGCTCTGCATAGGTGAGAGCCGCGAGGATGCGGGGAGGGGACCCCGAGGTGCCGGGGGCTGCCGCAGCGCCCCTTGGTGTGGCTTTGCCTGCCCCGAGCAGGTGGCATGCCAGCTGCCTGGGAGGGGGCTGGAGCGCTCTGCCGTGGGCCGTAGACCTGCGGTGTCCGTTGCTGAAGGTGCAAGTGGTTTCTGTGGGCTTGGGGCGCTGGGGCAGGAGGAACTTTCCTCCACACTGAGCCTTTTGGGGTGCTTCAGTAACGGGAATGGGGTGCGGTGGGGGCAGAAGCCCGTCCCCAGGTGGGCAGCAGGCTGAGGCTCGCTGTCGTTGCAGTCTTCCTGATGACGTGCAAGCCGCCGCTCTACATGGGCCCCGAGTACATCAAGTATTTCAGCGACAAGACCATAGACGTGAGTATCTCCTCCCTGCGCCGGGCTGGCACGGGGGGCCGGGGGGCTCTGCCTGCCGGCCCCCGCCGAGCCCCGTGGCCCCGCGGCAGGAGGAGCTGGAGCGGGACAAGCGGGTGACCTGGATCGTCGAGTTCTTCGCCAACTGGTCCAGCGAGTGCCAGTCCTTCGCCCCCATCTTCGCCGACCTCTCTCTCAAGTGAGTGGTGCCCGGCGGGGGCCTCGGCGAGCCGTGTGGTGTGGGGTCACGGCGCTTGGGGTAATTTTCTGCCCCCCCTGCCCAGGTACAACTGCTCGGGGCTGCACTTCGGGAAGGTCGACGTCGGCCGGTACACGGATGTCAGCACCAGGTCTGCAGGGACACGGCTGGCTCCCCCAGCCCAGGATGGCGCCGGGGAGCCCCTGGGAGCCCCCCAGGCCTCCCGGGTGTCACCGTCCCTCCCTCCCCGTCCTCCTGCAGGTACAAGGTCAGCACCTCGCCCCTCACCAAGCAGCTGCCCACCCTCATCCTCTTCCAGGGCGGGACAGAAGTCATGCGCCGCCCGCAGATCGACAAGAAGGGCCGGGCCGTGTCCTGGACCTTCTCGGAGGTGGGTGAGGATGGAGGGGGTGCGCCAGCCCCCTCCGCTGTCCCCCCCGGGCGTTACCTGCAGCTCCCAGCACACGGCGGGATGTCCCCGCTGCCCCTGACCCCGCTCCCCGCCTGCAGGAGAACGTGATCCGCGAGTTCAACCTCAACGAGCTCTACCAGAAGGCCAAGAAGCAGGCCAAGCCGCGGGACGAGGGCGCCGAGGAGGCTCCCGAGGGGCAGGCGGCCGCGGGGCTGGCCAACGGGGAGACCAAGAAGGACAAGTAGAAGCCGCCGTCACCCCCGCCGTCCCCACGCCCGGGGACCGCGCAGCGCTGTCGGCAGCTCCCGGCGGGCTCTGGGCTCCCCCTGCCCGCCGCGGTGGGGCTGGGGGCCGGGTCCCGGCGCCGGTCCCGCGTGTCCGCAGCGGGCAATAAAGCTCCGGTGGCGGCCGCCTGCCTCCCTGCGCCGGGGGCGGGGCTCGGGGGAGGGGGCGTGGTCACGTGGGGGAGGGGGCGGGGCCTTGGGGGGCGTGGTCTTCTCGAGGGGGCGCGCCCCGATTGGTTCTCCACGTGCCGCCCTTTCCCGCGCCGGCAGGAGGGCGCGGGCGGAACCATTGCGCGCCCCGCGGGGGGGGGGGGGGGGGGGGCGGGCGGAGCGCGGCGCGGCGCTGCTCCCCTCCCCCGTCCCCCCGCGGTGGTTGGGTCCGTCGCGGCCCCGCCCCCTCGCGGCCCGCGCTCCCGCCGCGCTCCCCGCATGGCGCCCCGCGGCAGGAAGCGGCGCGCCCCGGCGGCGGCCGGGCAGGGCGGAGAGGGCCCCGAGCGGCTGCGGGCACGGGCCGAGGGCGGGCCCGGGGGCGGCGGGGCGAGGGTCGTCATCGAGCACTGGTGGGGCCGGGCTGGGGACGGGGATGGGAACGGGAACGGGACCGGGATGGGATGGAGCCGGGACCGGGGCTGGGAGCGGGACTGGAATGGGGATGGGATAGGGCTGGGAGTGGGACCAGGATGGCAGTGGGATGGGGCCGGGATGGCACTGGGACCAGGGTCAGGGGTGGGACTGGGAGTGGGACCGGACTGGGGCCAGGATAGCGCTGGGAGTGCGACTGGGATGGGACCAAGAGCAAGGCTGGGATTGGGCTGGGGTCCGGACTGGGATGGGACCAGGAGCAGTGACCCCGTCCTTCCTCCCCCCCCCCAGCAAGAGCTGACGGGTGTTCGGGCGCAATGCCGCAGCGGTGAGCGAGGCCCTGCGTGAGGCCGTGGCCAACCTGGCCGTGGACATCAACCCCGAGAAGCCCCGCAGGAACAGCTTCGAGGTGTCCCTGGTGAAGGAGGACGGCAGCAGTGAGTACCCGCAGCCAGTGGGGGGTCGGGGTGAAGGCTCCCCCCGGCAGCCCTGACCCTTCCCCGTGTCCTCCCCCCCCAGCCGTGGAGCTGTGGAGCGGCATCGGGAAGGGGCCGCCCCGCAAGCTGAAGTTCCCCGACCCCGCGGCCATGGTGGAGGCCCTGAAGAGCAGCCTGGCCTAGAGGAGGCGCCAAGGTGAGGAGAGACCCCAGCAACGGGACCAGGACCACCGCACGCCGACCACCCTCTCCCCCCGGCCCAGCTGGGATCAGCACCCGCGGAGCGAGCACCCATGAAGGGGCGTGACGAAGTGAGGGGGCGCCTGCCCCCCCAGTCCCGTCTCCGATGCCGCAGCTCCCCCGTGGGCAGCCAGTGCTGAGCCCCCAGCTCCCCGCTCCCCCCTGCAGCCCCCCAACCCCTCGTTCAGTTCCCCAATAAAGCGCTGCAGCTCCACGACACGAGGCTGTTGGCTCCAGAACTTTATTTTCTCAACAACACGTGGTCTCCGTGGCCCTGCAGGGGTGGCCTGTCGCCCGGGTGCGGGGCAGGGTGCTCCCGGGACCCTAGCCCAGGACATCTACCTCCCCATTGGACTCAGACTCGGATGAGAGGCTGGGCCAGGCGCAGACAGCACCGGGGGGCAGGCATGGCTCCGCCACCCCCACGTCCACCTCCTCGTCCTCCCCGAGGCTGTTCCCCTGCGGCTCCTCCAGCCTGCAGCCCTGCTGGGGCCTGGGGGGCACCGGGGGCTGCTTCCCGCAGGCTGCTGGTGGGGGCCATGGCTCCGACACCCCTCCAGCACCCACCGCCATCCCCTTGTGGGCCTGCACCAAAGAGGGCTGCCCCTCCCGCACCACCTCCCAGCGCTCCCCACCCTCCACCTTCCTCAGTTTCAGCCGCCCCACAGGAGGTCTGGGGCGCGGGGCACCCTTGGGGGGGCTGCCAGCATGTCCAGGCTCAGCCCTGCTGCCCGCTATGGGGCAGAGCCTCGGGGAGCCGGGCTGGGGGGCGCGCAGGCAGCTGCGGTCGAGCCTCCAGCGGGGCCCGGGGTGCACCAGGCAGCCCCCCTGCAGCTGCAGCGACTCGAGCTCGGCCACGCGGAGCTGCCGGGCGGCCGCCAGCACCTCCTGCGCCTCCTCCGAGGACGCCTCCAGCTCGGCGGTGTAGAGGAAGTGCACCAGCTTGCGCAGCGCCCCGATCTTCAGCCCCTGCAGCTCCAGCACCACCCTGCGCCCCTTGGGGGGCAGCTCCCGGGCCAGCTGCTCCATGAAGAAGGGGCTGCACACCGAGAGGACGCAGCAGTGGGCTGCCACCGCCTCTCCTGCAGAACAACACGCGACCGTCAGGCCCCACGGGGGTGCTGCCCTCCCCAACCCCCCCCCCCCCGAAGCTCCACGGGAGTTCAGCGGGACCCCTCGCTCCTGCCAGCCCCGCAAGGGGGGTGCAGCTGCACCCAGCCCTTTCCTCGCCCCCCGGCCACCCTGGACGCCCCCAGCCCTCGGTGCTCGGCCGCCCGCTCACCTTCCGCCCGCAGCACCACGTCGCAGAAGACGTCCTCCCGCTGCTGCTGCTGGTGCAGCTGCAGGAAGGCCGCGTGGAGCAGGCGGGTGCTGCGGTACAGCAGCCGCGGGGCGGCCGACGACGGCGAGCCCGGGGACATCCCTGGGGAGACAAACACGGCGCTGGGGACCCGGGGCTCAGCACCCCGCCTCCTGCAGCCCCCATGGGCGCAGGTACATCCCGCAGCACGCGTGCATGCGACTCCATCGCGCACGTTTTTACGCTCTGCAGATTCCCGCGACGGCCACACCGACCTCCAAGGCCTCCCTCCCAGCCCCAAACACGGCACCGGCCGCCAGGGGGCACCGGCCGCGCCGATTCCGAGGCAAAACCGGGCGGTTTTGGGGCCCGCAGCCTGCCCCACGGCCACGAAGCGCCGGGTGCGGGGCGCGGCCACGGGCCCGGTGGCGCAGAAGGGCCGGTACCGCCGCGTACCTGCCCATGCGGGTGCCGGGAGCCGCAGGATGGGGACACGCGGCCGGGACGCACGGACAGGACCCGGACGCACGGACGGGGCGCGCCCGCGCCCGGCGGCTGCTGCGGTTCCCGCGCGCGCGCGCCTCGACCCCGCGCCACGTGCGCCCGCGCCACGCCCGGCCCTACCCTGCCCAGCAACGGCCCCGCCATTGGTCCGGCCCGCCAGCCAATGGCGGCGCGGCGGGGGGTTTGGCGGGAAGGGCGCTGAGGGAAGGGGCTGAGGGGAGGCAATGGCAGGCGGGAGGGTGGGCACAGAGGAGGGTGTTGCGGCCGCCGGGCTGCCCCTCGCCATGTCTGTGCCCCGCAGCGGCCGCCCTGGCCTTGCACCAAGAGGCTCCTGTTCAAATTCAGCCCCTCGTAGTTTCCCAGGCTCGCCGAGCTGTGTTGGATGGGAGTCTGGAGGCAAACGTGTTGGTTTTTTTGCAAAACCCCATCTCCGTTAGGGTTTTGCCGGACGCAGCCCTCAGGTTTCGGCACACCTAAGGTGGCAGACCTGAGGGCTGAGCTCCTCCCAGCCACCACCTCGCAGGGCCACGACACGTGAAGGCACCAGAGATCACTTGCCTGCCCCATCCCGGTCACACACCATGACCAGGCCGTGCAAGACAGCCCAGCTAGAATTTGGGAAAAGCTCCGTGCTGCTTGCGGTCACAATCATTACGGGGTTTAAACACACAAGCAAGAGAGAAACAAGCAGAGTGCATGCTGTCTGCAAAGAAGGCTTTCCTGGCGTGGTGGCACTTGAGTTCAGCAGTGTCAAAGCCCTGCTCCGGGCCTTGTTTTGGACTCCCAAGGCCCTCTGTGGCCTTGCATGTGAGAAACGGCGCTTTCAGGGCTTACTGACGCCCCTCGGGAAGACAGCCGTACACATAAACACCAGGCAGAAAGGGGAGGATTGATAGCGGGTATTTTGGAAACTGGCCTTCGTGCAAGCGATGCTGCCTACTTAGGAGAGTCTGAACTGCGTTTTGTCGCTTTATAAAGCATCCATTGTGAAAACATCTGCGTCAGTCACTCCACACACATGAACAACAATTATAATAATCCCAGCCCAATTGCCTGGAGATACTAGCTGTTCCTACAAACAACCGAAGTGGGTGGAAATTTCAAGAGCTGCGGAAGAATAGGAGTCTAAGTGACGCTATAGATTTTAAATCTACAAAGTTTTCTGTAGCTAGTTAAACGCGGTGCCATCCCCTGATATTTCCTGTGGCTTTACAGATGGATTTTAATGCATTTCAGCATGTGAGGGTGTTTTTCTCAGTTTTTGCTGTGTGCAGAGCTGGCACAAACCAAGGAGGAAAGTGACTGATTATAGGTCTAGGCCAGAGGCTGCTGAGGTTAGAGGCAGTCTTTCCACTGACCTCGAGTGGCTTTGAGTCCAGCTCTAAATACCAGGGGAAACAGCAAAACGCGTAATTTCATATCAAAGTGCTATCATATGCTCATAAAAATAGACACAAAAAAAAAAAAAAAGAGAACTTTACTCCCCCACCCTTTGCAGTCTTCTGGAATTACAATAGTCAAAGCTGTACATCAGAAAGCTTGAATTCACTGGGAGCAGATGGGTGCAGTTATTGATTTAGGGGCATCCCTTTGTGTGGGTTTCAGAATATAACCAGGGGTCCAGCCTTCCCCGCCGCTTCGTGATGTTTTATGCCATGCCTGGACCATGCTGGTGCCGCAGAGTAGCGAGAGGGGGAATTTATTCAGCGGAGCTGAGGGAAAGACCCCAAACCTGCCTTGTAAAGCAGGAGCTCTGACAGGGAGCCTGCAGGTGGGACGTTAACACCGCAAATTGCTTTTCAGCTGGGTGAGCTGACCAGGGTGGAGAAAGCAAGGGAAAGCAACGGAGCCAGGGCAAAGCTAAATTAAAAAATTCCAAGGCGCTGATATCAGAGGACTTCCCCTTGTGACCGGGCGGCTGGCGAGCAGGTGAGGCAAAAATCCCAAGAACTGGAGCAGCCTGAGCCTTTGGTGGCGCAGCATGTGCTCGTCCACCCTCGGGAGGATTCCACGCGAGGCTGGGCTCTTCCCTTCCCTTCCTTGTGTCGCTCAGCTTCCCACCCTCTTCCCACTCCGGAGGACATCCCAGGAGCAGGGGTGATCAAAGGGTGGGTGACCCGGGTCTGTCCCTGTCCTAGGATGCAATCTTGGCTACCAGCTGCTGCTCTGCCTGCAGGAGGGGCAGAAAGCTGGGAGCTACGGCCGCGTGCTTGGAGGAGGAGTGAAAACACGTCCTGTGCTCCTGGCAGACAACACGGGGGCTTGGGAGGCTCTGGGGGACACGAGCTGACCGAGATCAGGCTGCAGGTGACACAGGAGGGACAAAGCCCCTCGGCTCCAAGGGTGTTAGTTACAGGCCGTGCAAAGCAGCTCCTCTGCATCCTCCTGCTGGTGCTGGCCAGGGAAGGGGAAAGCAAAGCGTTAAAGGGCAGAGTCCGCTCTTGTTTTGTGAACTGCCCCGGCCTACAAAAAGAGTTTTTCGTGTGGAACATGGCACAGGCAGCCCTCTGCCTCTGGGGTCCGCTGGTGGTGGTGGTCCTCCTGGCCGAGGGGCTGCCTCCAGGCCCCCCCGCTCATTGTCCCCAGCCCCGTGCCTCTGAGGGCGCTCTGTCCTGGCAGAGCCGCCTTCAGGCGGTGACACAAAGCCCCGGGCCTGGCACAGGCGACAGGCCCTTCGCTTTGAGGCGTTTTTAGTATTGCGCAGAGGCAAAAAATGCTAATCCCGGTCACGCTCCTCAGCCACAGCCCCTGGTGCTGCCTCTCCCTCCTCTCCCATGGCCTTGTCTGCCCTTAAAAAGTTTCTGATATACGACCTGGCAATACCAGCAAACACTCCTGTTGTAGATAGTCTGCACACAAAAGAGGCCTTTTATTAGTGTAACTTTTACTGGTGCTCAAAGCCAAATAATTGTACGCTGGAAAAAGCACCGACACCCTTTTGTCCCAACGACCCCTCTCTTTATATACCGGCGTCCACATTTGCTGCCAGAATGTGCCAGCTACTAATATGTGAGTGACATATGTGGCTGTACCTCTCATCACTGTGCCAGCAAACTGGGCGTTCCTCCCACCTGCCTTTAGGTGTCCAGCAATCAGCTCCTGGGGCTGTACCCGGTACAGGAGTGACCCTGCTCCTGGCAGCGGGCCGGCACCCCAGATATACCCAAAGCCAGACGGGGATGAGGTCCAGGTCTGTACCTGCACCCTCCTTCATTATTAACCCTCGCTCTCTGTGGAGGGAGACCCACAGGAAAAGGCCCAGAAGAACACATCGGTGTGCCCCGGCCAGGTCCTTGCTGTGCTGGGTGGGCGCCGTAGGGCCTCTGCCCTCTCAGAGGCTCTCCTTGAGAGCCTGTCCTTGGTGGGTGACGCATTGGATGAGTGTCCAGCGGGGTTTATCTCCCTATGAGACTTATAGGGTAGGGGAAGGTCGGGTCTTTCTGCCTGGACATAGCCTAAGGACGTGCTGGTTAGCCAGGCCTGCTCTGTGTTGACAGGAGGGGACAAGGCATGGCCTTTCCCTCGTCTCCCAAGCCCTCAAATCAGCAGATTCCCGGACGATTTCTTTAAGAGAAAGGAAATTCCTGTCTTGGGTCTTCCCCTCGTTTCCCAGTCCTCAGGAGGAGTCTCAGGGTTTGCTGCTCCTGCCACAGAGGGGCAGCTGGAGGGATGAAGGCTGGTGGGAAAGCACTACGGGTGGAGGGAGGAAGAGGAACAGACAGTAAATAGTGACAGGTCATCGCAGGGCTGGGAGGGCAGGGGACTGCTCCGCACGCTTCAGGCGTTTGCACAGTCGGGGAAAAGGTGTGACAGGAATTTGAGGGTCCAAGGGCACAGGGGGATGCAGCCAGGTCGGGTTTCAAAGGCTAGCAGCAGGCGGGTGGGCAGGGACGGGAGGGCCCGGGCAGGACGCAGGTACCTCGCTGTCCTCTGCCTCGGTGCCACGCAGAGCACCCGGAGCTGCCAGGGGCCGCTCGAGGAAGCGTCAGGGCAGCGGACACGGGTGAAATCTCACCTTCTTGCCCGGCGTCTCAGAATTAGGGATGAAAAGGTCAGGTAGCCCCAACTTCCCCCCTCCTGCTCCACGCAGACGCCTGATAAACGAGCCGATTCCCCTCCCCTGGTGCCACGCTTCCCCTCTCGCAGGGGGAAGACGACAACCTGTCGGGATTCCCATAGGAAGGGGTGGCGGAAGCGCCTTGTTATGCTGCCTGAGAACAATGCTGGGCCTGCGGACGGCAGCTCCTCTTCCTCCTGCCCTCCGCTGCTGGGGAGCCTTCGCCTCTCCTGTAAACAAGTTGTCTTGCTCTGTTCCGGTGGAGTTCTGGGCGTCTCGTCTGGATAAGGCATCGACAGCGCTGCAGGATGAAAGGGGACGTGCAAGATGTTATTACACCTAATTACTGGAAAAGGGAAAATTTTCCCATGCCAGTAACCCATCTCTTCTTCCCAGGAAGCGGTGGGACGGACTCCTCTGCCCCAGTGCTTAAACGATTTAAACATTATCTGCTGCGGGGTGAGCCCGAGCCAGAGGATCGGGGCTCAGCCTTCCTTCACAAGTAAGCCTGCATTACCGGGTGTCCTGCCTGCTGCCCCGGCCCCGCTGAATCAGGAGCCAGAGGTGACGGGGTGCTATTAGGTCCCAGCCGGCTCGGTCCTGCCGCCCTCGGGACAAGAGGCTTCAAAGAGATCAGACTGGGGCTCCCATTCAGCCCCAGCACAGGCGTGTTCGCAGCAGCGCGGTTCATCTTTGAAGAAATCCTCCAAAGACTTGAAAGGCTGCAAAATTCCTGGGCTGACTGAAATAGCAGCGCTGATGCGGGGATGTATCAGGCAGGGCGCGCCGGGAGGCTGCCCCAGGCTTGGTGGCTGTACCTACGGGGCCGGGGCCGTGCCGATCCCCCTCCGGGGCGAGAAGAGGAAAGGAGGGCATCGCGGATGACGGTGACCTAGAACAGTTCTCACTCAAGCCGCAGGGCTGCGAGGGGCCCCGTTTTGGTTGACCACAAGGGTGAAATGGGTGCGAGGAGAAACTTTCGGTTCCCCACGCTGGGGACAGAGAAATCTCCCCGCTGGCTGCGGCAGGCGGAGGCCAGCTGTCCTCGTGCCTGCTGCTCACAACCAGCACAGTGATCTACCCCAGTCCAACCTCAGGGAGGGTCTGGGGGGCTGCTGCAACAACAATCTGACTGTATTTGTCCCTCGCCTTAATTTAATCCTATTTATTTTTGCATCACCCTTAGCAAACCCCACCCCTGGCTGGGGGATTTGCCTTCCTCAAACATTTGCAGGCAGCTATCACGTCCTCCCCACCTCCTCCTTGCCTAACCGGGCAATGCATATTTACCCCTGGAATCACCTGTCCCCACCCAAAACATTCGTCAACTCTTTTCCTCTTGTCATTATCTTAGTAAGAGTGTGGCAATCGGGAGCAGGCAGGATCCTCTCCAGCGCCTGGATCTCGCCAGCCCTGATCCGGAGGTGAGGCAGCACGCTCTCAGCCCAGTCAGGACTTCTTTCTGGTGGGAGCACCGGGCTGGGGAAGGGGCAGGACCCGTGTCCCTCTGCAGGGAAGGGGGAAACTCTCCAGCACGGGGACAGCACGGAGGCTCCCGCACGAGCCGTCCTTACGTGCTCCGCTCTGCGGGGGTTACGGCGCTGTAGCCACATTAGGTGTGATAATGAAATATCTCGCCGCCGTTCCCCGCCCTGGCTCGCTGCATCTCCCCAGGTCCCCTCGCAGGGTATCTGTGGCCCAGCGGGGATTGCAACACCGCCTGATTTAGTGCCTTGGGAGGCGGGCCGGGCAGGATTGCTGCAGCCAGGGTGTGTTTGTGTGCGCTCCTCTCCCAGCGTGTCGGGAAAGGCACGATCGCCCCAGCACCTTGCCGAGACCCCCCCAGCACCAGTCTTATCTTCAGGAGGCTCGCCCCAGCCCGTCCCCATGTTTGCAGTCCTTCGGCTGCCCACACGGCCTTGGCCACATGGGGACTCCCCAAATCCGCCTGGCCAGGTCCATGGGTGTCGGCCCCCCACGTCTAAACTTCCAGCCGCAGTCCTGGGGCCCGCTTGGGATCGGCTCGTGAGGAGCCGCGTCTGGGTGGCGCGGTGAAACGCCCGGCTCAGGCAGGATGGGGGCGGTAGGTGGGGGAGCACGGCCCCAGGCACCCAGCAGGGAACCCCTGAAAACTGCACCCCTCAAACACCTCCACCCCTGATGGTCTTCACCCCTTGAAGACCTCCGCCCCTCAAAGACTGTTACCCCCTGAAGACCTCACCCCTTGACAACCTCCAACCCTTGAAGACCTCCACCCCTGGACGACCTCCAGCCCTTGAAGACCCTACTCCTTGAAGACCTCCAACCCTTGTAGACCCATGTCTTTGCAGACCCCACTCCTTGAAGACCCCACTCCTTGAAGACTCCATTCCTTGAAGACCTCCAACTCTTGAAGACCTCCAACCCTTGAAGACCTCAACCCTTGAAGACCTCCAACCCTTGAAGACCTCACCCCTGAAAGACCATCACCCCCTAAAGACCTCACTCCTTGATGAGCTCCAACCCTTGAAGACCCCACTCCTTGAAGACCCCAACCCTTGAAGACCCCATGCCTCAAAGACCCCACTCCTCAAAAACCTCCAACCCTTGAAGACCACCACCCCCTGAAGACCTCTAACCCTTGAGGACCTCCGACCCTTGAAGACCCCACTCGTTGAAGACCTCCTCCCCTTGAAGCTCTCCACTTCCTGAAGACCCTCATCCCTTGAATTTTAGAATCCTGGAATCATTAGGGTTGGGAAAGCCCTCCAGGATCACCTGGCCCCACCACCCCCTACCACCGATGTCACCCACTGACCTGTGTCCCTCAGCACCAGGTCCAACCTTCCCTTGAGCACCCCCAGGGACGGTGACTCCCCCACCTCCCTGGGCAACCCGTCCCAACGCCTGGCTGCTCTCTGAGCAGAAATGTCCCCCCACTCCCACCTGACCCCCCCGTACCCCCTCCCCGAGCCCCGGCAGCCACCGCCCTCCCGCCCCCCCCGGGGCCACCCCGGGGCCGTGCCCCTCGCCCCGCCCCCGCGGCCTCAGCCCCTCACCCCTCTACAACAGCCGCCGCCATTGGCGCGCGGCGCCATGACGTCAGGGGGCGGCCCCCGCCGCGCCCCGCCCCCCGCCCCGCCGCAGCACCTTCCATTTTAGGTGCGGGAGCGGCGGCGGGCGCACGGCGGCGAGGCCCTGCCCGGCCCGGCCCGCTCCGGCTCCACTCCGCTTCCGATTCGGTTCCGCTCCGGTTCCGCTCCGCTGCTCGCCCCCCCGGGGACTCCCCCCGTCACCGGGGCCGTTCCCGTGCCGTTCCCCTCGAGGAGCCCGGCCGCGGTAAGTCCCGTTCGCCGCCTCCGGTGCGGGGCGGGGGCAGCCCCCGGTGCCCCCCCCGCTTTATTCCCCTCCCCCCCCGGTTTGTTGCCCCCGGTCCCACGGGGGCAGGGCCCGGAGGTGCCGCGGGGCCCCGCGCCGTGCCCCCCGGTGCCGCCCCCCCCCCCGGTTTGGGGCCGCCCAACAAAGGCCGCCCCGTGCCAGCTGCCCCCGGGACCGTGCGGGCTCGGCCCGGTGCGAGCGGGACCCCGCGCCCTTCCTCCCCCCGCCCTCCTCCTCCTCCTCCTGCCCTTTGTGTGGGGAGGAGGCCGGGGGGGGTGTGGGGGGCAGCGGGGGGACCCCCGGGCCGTGCCCGTCCCCCAGGAGCGGCGGCCGGCCCGGGGAGCCCTCCCCGTCCCGCTGCTCGCGGGCACTTTGTCCGCGCCTTTGTTCGAGCGGGGCCGGGGACTTGTGTGCCTAGGGAGGGTCAAGTACGCGGGGTGGGGCGCAGCGGCTCCCCGTCCTCCCCGGCAGGTCCGCGTAGCTCCCGTCTTGGGCAATAACAATAAAAAAAAAACCAACATGCACACATACATACATATATATACACCCCCGCTGGGGTCACGGGTTAACAAGTGACACTGGAGCGCTTCCAGGAACCGGGTCCCGCGGCCCTGGGCTCGCAGTTCCCGGAGCTGCGCTGTCACCGAGCAGCAGGGCAGCGGCCTCCCCTCCTGCCTGGCCTCCCCCTGCCTTTTGTGCCGCAAACCATCCGCCTCCCGCACCGCGGGTGCCCGGCGTGCCCCGGCGGAGCGCTGCGGAGAGGAGGCTCGCTTTGGGGCGAAAGCGTGGAAGTTTCGGTGGGAGGGCTTCGAGCTCCGAGCCGCCTGGGAGCGGGGCATCTCCGTTATGCCCCTGGGCTTGGAGCGAGGCGGCTCGGACAACAAAGCTTCCTGTGATTGTTCGAGCGAGGGGTGGGTCTCGCCGAGGTGCCTCCCTCTCCGGGAAGGGCTCGGTGCCCGAGCTCGGCCGTGCGGCCTGGGAGATGGGGGTAGCGAGGAGCCGTGGGAGGCCCGCGCTGTCCTCGCGAGGATATGTGGCGGGGCGCTGCTGTCCCGGGGCCGTGGCACCTAGATTTTGGGTTGTCCTCTGCCCCGCCGCTGGGTGGTGAGAGCAGGGTGTCTGGGCACGGCGGCGGTGTCGGAGTGCAGCTGCCTGGCCTCCTGCCTCGGTGTGGAAATAAGAAAATTGGGAGTAAGCTTGTCTTCCACCTGGTACGGAGAAGAGAAGTGAAGCTTAGCACCTCTGGGACCTGGGTGCGCTGGGAACCCATAGCCGGGGTGCAGCTGTGCTCCCGGCGGCTGGTTCTGTGCCTTCTTCCCCCAAGAAGCTGTCGTGGACGCGGGGGTGAGCGGCTGGCCGGTGGCTGGCGGCATGTGGAGGCTGTGGGTCTCGCTCCTGCGGCGTGTGCCGCTGTGCATGACGGATCTGCGGGGCTCTCCTGTGGGACCCCAACCTCCAGGCCCCCCGGGAGAGGTGCCGGAGCCCACGCAGGGGGCTCCGCGGGCTTCCCGCTTCACCTTGCCTGCTCCATCCTGCTCCTGGCACTCCTGAGGCAGGTTCTTGGTGGTGGTGAAAAAAAAAAAAACTGACCACCCTTAAAAACCCCCTCCCCCTTTGGTAAAGCCCTTCTCCTTCCACTTGGCTGAACTTGGCCGGGACGCTGTTGCATGCGAACGACTGTCCTGCGTGATGCGCCGGGGCCGTGCGCGGAGCCTTCCTGGAAGGGGTGGGAGGTGGGAGCCCTTCCTCAGTGGGCTGCAGAGGGGTGAGCTGCCCACTTCTGGCTGCAAGGCTGGGCCCACGTCCCCGGGCCAGCAGCCCTCGAGGTCCTGCCGTCGCTCAGGATGGTCTAGGCGGTGGAGGTGAAGGGCCCAGCCCCTCCATGCAGCTGGTCACCGTCTCCACACTGCCTCTGATCTTGGCTGTTGGCTTCTCGAGATAGCTTACCAGCCCCTGTGACCTTAGGGTGCTGCTTGAGTTTCTCAACACCCCCTCGTAATGGTCCCTCGCTGTCTGGGGTGGTGGCCCCGAGGGGCGTAGAGCGCTCCCAGCCTAGCCTCCGAGACCCAGGTCCCTGCACTGCTGCTGCCTTCGCCCGTCATCGCCATCCCTGACGGCCAGAAGCAGAACTGGGGCCGGTCGGGGTCCCTAAAAGCAGCGGGGTGCCGCCTGGCCGCGGTGACAGCCCCAAACCCACGGGGTGACCGAGGGCGGTGTGTGACACGGGGCTCGGCGGGCGGAGGAAGCTGTCCTCTGGCACGGAGCGCAGGAATGCGCCTCGACACGAGGCTGCTGGAAAGGGGCTGGATTTACAGCCTGCAGAACAAAGTCCCGGAGTTCCCCGAGGTGGCCACAACCCCCTGTTAGCTCTCGTGCCCCCCGCCGAGGCCGTTTCGGGGCCGCCGTCCTCCCATGGACGGGCTCAGCACCGTTTCCTCAGAAGCCGGGGACTCCCAGCAGCAGGCCGATGACTGTAGCGTTGGATCATGAGCGCGTCTGGCTCCTACGTGTCTCGTGTCTGTTGCTAATCTGCCCGCCTTTCCACCCAAAATAGATGCTCGCATTGTCTCGCCTGCTGCCACCGCGGGCTGAGCGCAGGGCCACGTGTCCGCGGGGACAGAGCCGTGGGGTGGACGAGCTCCGTCCCGTTCCTGTGCCCTGGCTGTGGGCTCGGGAGCTCCCTGCCCCAGTTTCCCCCCGGGGGGGGAAGTGCAGACAGATCCTGGTTTCGTATCAAAACCCCGCGGCACGGCGGGGTGAGACGGGGCGGTGGCCGGGGTGAGTAAGGAGCACAGGGTGCCAGGCGTGGCGCTGGGCACGGAGCGGCCCTCACCCGCTGCCCGCCGACGCGGGGCTCCCTCCCGCGGGCAGGAGCTGCCCTCCCGGCCGCATCCCAGCCCCGGCTGCTCCCGTTCCTCCGGGGCGTTGGCCCCGATCGCAGCGCAGGCTGCTCAAAGTTCACCGCCTCCCCTGCCCGGCCCGGCCGAGGAGCCTGGGGGACGCGGCCCTCCTCTCCCCGCGTGCCGGGGGGGCTGGAGGCAGGGCGCAGGCAGCAGGACGGGCTGCGTTACCCCCGTCCCGTGCAGCAGGACCTGGGCTGAGGGGTGGGATCCCCCCGGGAGCAGGGCGGCCTGGAGGGGCTGAATACGCAGAACCCCTTCCCACCCTGGCCAGGAGGAGGAAGGCGTCTCTCTGTCCTCAGCTGACGCGTTAGTTTTTTTTTCCCTATTTTTTTTTTCCTTTTACACCACGGTCCTGCTGAGAAGCACTCCCGGATCGCCCGGCTGCCTCCCCACCAGTGCTCCCAGTGCCATCCCAGCGCCGGGGAGCGCGGCGGACCGCCAAGACCAGTTTTTCTGACCCGCGAGGGTGGGTCGCCGGTCGCGTCTGCGTGCTGCTGGCAGGCCCCTTGCCCAGCGGAGCAGCGCGTTGCATTCTTGGGAGCGTGTCGCTGCTTGCCGGGCCTGCCTCGCCGCGCGCTGCCTGCGGCGAGCCGGGGGCACCTCGTCCTCCTGCCTGCTGCTCAGCGGGGTCCGCGGGGTGAGCAGGGGGACGGCGCGGCGTGCTTTTGGGGGAAATCCCCTGCTTCAGGCGGGCTGGGTCCTCCCCCGTCTGCGTGGCTCCGTTCTCTGCCCGGCTCCTGTCTCAAGCGGCGGTGAGGGACGCTTGCGGTGCTGCCAGCAGAGCTGAGTTCTTGCTGTCCCACCCCAAACCCCACAGCGTGTTGGTAGCCCCACGTGCCCCTGCTGACGGTTAGGGGGTCCTGATATCACCGCCCAAGCCCCGCGGACACCGAGCCCATCTATAGGGCCTGCCGGGCACAGCCCTGTCCCCGCGGGAGACTCTTCGGGGCCGGATTGTGGCACCTGCCGCCCTGTCCCTGCAGGCTGCTCCTCGCCCCAGGGCGTGCTGCCACCGCGGGCAAGCCCAGGGCACCCCAGGACCCCCCCAGGACACCGTGCCCCTCCTGGGTGCCGTGCCCCCGGCGGTGCCTGCGTGCGGGGCGGAGGCGGCGGGGAGCGGCCCTTGGCAGGACGCGGTGTTTAGCAGCTCACGGGAAAGGGAAGCCGTGGCGTCACTTCTGTCTGACCAGGAAACGTGGCTTTCCTGCCCTCGGCTCCTGCGGCAGCCTGCGGAGCTGCCTCTCGGCGGTGGGACCCGGGGGCCGGCAGCCCGAGGAGCACCACCAGCGGTAGGACGAAGCCCCGCGGTCCCTCCGAGCGTGATCGGGGCGCGGGCTGCTGCCCGGTTTTGTCTCCTGCTCGTGTGAGTGCTGGCTCGTGCCAGTCCCCGCACCCCACATGCGGCGAGGGGACGGCACGGGACCTGCCCTCACCCTGCTGCAGCCCTCGTCCCCCCGCCGTGCTTCCATCCCTGGCTCTGACGCTTCCCTGATGGTTTTCCCTCACCCATTCATTACCCCTCTTGGCAGGGTCCTCGGTATCCTCTCGGAGAGCAGATGCGCGCGTGCAATTAGAGAGCAGGGGCAGCAGATGAGGTCACGCCGGGCTTTTCGCCGCCCGCCTCCTCCTGCCCAGCCCCGGGTGACGGGTGCCGTGACTCAGCCCTACCTGCCCGGGGAGCCGGGGCTGGCCGCAGCGAGGGGAGGCCGTCCTGCCGCCCCCGGCATCGAGCTGCTCGCCTTAATCTCGGCGATTCCTCGCGCGCCGCTCCCACGCCAAACATGAGCTCAGCGCCTGCCTGTTTGCTGAGCCCGGCCAGGGGTGCGGGGCTCGGCCCTGGGGCGGGCGGGGGGGACGGGGCACCCCGTCTGGGTCCGCAGGGGGGCTTTGTGCTCCTGCCCCCCTCCACCGTCCTGGTTTTGCGGTGATTTGGGTGTTCCTGGTGGGGCTGGCTGGTGTTTTAGGTGCGGTGCCCTCCTAGCGCGTGGCGCTGTCCGGGTAATTCCCCCCGGGTTAATTCCCCCCGGGTTCCCCCGTGCCCTGGCCAGCCCTCGGGCACGGGTAAGCGGCGCGGAGGCAGGGCCAGCCCCTCGGGGACCCGCGGCTGCAGGTGTCGGGAGAGGAAATGATCTCAAGTGGCTTCGCTGGGAAGAGGGAAGCGTGACTGCGGCGAGGGCCGGGACATGGGAAAGGGGCGAGATCCGCATTGTCCCGTTCTGGGACGCCGTGCCGCGCTGTGGCCCGGGCAGGGATGCCCGTGCCTGTGGCTCGGGGGACAAATTCCCCTCGTGCCCCGGGGAACGCCAGCCCCTGGGGGCAGCGTCTCCCCTCGGGGCCAGCCAGCGGCAGGCGCGAGCCCGCCAGGACCCAGCTGTGCCCCTGGGTGGGGGCCGTGCCCTTGCCCCTGCGCTCGCGCTCGGTCCCTCCGTGATTTCACCCAGAGGGACTTTGCTCCCTGGGCCCTGCGGCGCGGCCCTTATCTCCTCGCCGCCAGCCTGCTGTTTGCTTTTACTGGGGGGGGAAAGAGAGGGAGGGAGGGAGGGAGGGGGGAGAGGGCGCGAGGCGGCCGGGTGGGAAAGTTCAGCCCAGTGCGGGGAGAGCCGCGGGGCGGCCGGAGCGTGGCACGCGGCACCGGGCCCGGCGTGCGGGAGGACACCCTGTAGTGCCGGGGCAGGGCACGGAGAGCCGGGGGGGAGGCCCCCCGGTCCCGCTGCTTCACCCCCAGCTCCTCGGGGGGCTGGGAGCCGCTGGGGCGAAGCCGGAGCCCGCTGGCCGCCGGAGCGCGGCCTGTCCCAGGAATGCTCTGGCCCCGTTCCCAGACTCCGGCGCTGGGTGTTTGTTTGTTTGCTGTGCCCCCGAGGTCTGGTGCTACCGTGACAGGAAGCGGGAAGGCCGGGGGGAGGGAGGGAGGCCGGCTGGGGATGTGCCTGTGAAATAAATCCCTTTGTCCCCGCCGAGCGCTCAGCTGCGAATTCCCACAGAGAGGAGGAGAGAGCCGCCTTTGTGCTGCCCCCGGCTCCCGACAGCCAAACCGCTGGGCCCGGGGCACCGGCATGGGGGAGAGCCCGGGCCTGGCGCCCCCCCGGTGTCCCCCGGGGACGGGCTGCGGGCACGCAGCAGCGGGGCCCTTTGGGGTGCTGCTGGCGGGAAAGGGGCCGAGGCCGGGCACGGGGTGGGGGCTGCGGGCGGACGGGGGGCTCTGCCCCGAGCCTCGCGCGGTCCTGCCCCAAGGGCCGCTCGTCCTCGCCTCCCGCCTCGGGTTCGGGCCTCCCGGCCGCTGCGAGGCCGTGCTGTGCCGGGCCGGGCCATGGAGCCCCTCGGGGGCCGCGTCCCCGCTGCCGTGGCGGCTCCTGGCGGTGGCCCCCCCGGCGGGTGCGGGGGACAGCTGCGGGGCCGGATGGCTGGCATACCAGCGCGGCGAGCCCTGCCCTCTGCGGCCGGCCCTGCTGCTCCTCGCCGCTTCCTCGGGGGCAGCCCCCGCTCTGGCAGAGGGCACCCGCTGCTGCTCTCGGGCCGCCGCGCCCCCCGGGGGGGTCTCCCAGCCTCGTCCTCGGGCCCCGATCCCTATCGTGCGTTCCTGCCCCGGCTGGGGGGAGTCAGGGCTGCTTCCTCCCCGCAGCCTGGCGCAGGGCCCCACCCTGCCTCTTATCTCTCTCCTCCTTATCCTGCCTTGGCCGCCGGCCCTTTCCCTTATAGGGCCTGCTGGTGTGTCTCTGCTTGCATCTCCGCAGGTAACTCCCTCTCTCTCTCTCTCTCTCCCCATCCAGGCTTTCCTAATTTAGGTGCGCGGCCCTACAAACGAGGCGGCGGGCGAGGTGGGCCAGGCCTCGCATCCCGCTGCCGGTCGGACCAGTTGCACGCGACAGAGGGAGGAGAGCGGCGAGGAGAGCCCCGGGCGGCCGCTCCTTGCGGGGTTTTTTCCCCCCCCCCCCCCCTCCCCTCCCACCGTGGCTCGGGCCGGGCTCTCTGTGGGGCAGGGTGGGTCCGTGCCAGCGCAGGCAGCGCCCGGGGCGGTGGCTGACCCGCCTGCGACGAGCTGGTTCTTCCCGCACGGGCAGGGCCGGCCGGCAGCCTGGCCAAAGTCCCTTCTGCTTCCTTCCTGCTGCCTGCTTTCGGGCACAGCCGGCCCCGCACCAGCCCGTGGGGCCACCCCCTAATCGGGATCCCCACGGGTCCTGTACCCAAACCCGTGCCATCCTGCTGCGCTGGGGTGGGCGCGAGCTCTGGGGTTGGTTTCCGAGCCCGGACCCTGCTCTCGGGGCTATGGAGAGATGCTGGAGATGCTGGTTCATTTATTTATTATTCATTTTTTTTTAGCTAATTGAGCCTGACCAGCAGCCTGCGGTGAATTAGCGGGGACGCGAAGCAGCGCGGAGCGAGCGTAATGCACCGCGAGTGCTCGGACCGTGGCGGGCTTGAATTATTAACGGGGCTTCTGGTTGTACCGAGCGCGTCGCGGCGGGCAGGCGGGACCCCGAGAGCCGCCTTCCCCCCCCCCGGGACAGGACGGCGGCCTGGCACCCGGGGCCAGGGGCTCCGTCCCGGAGGGAGCGCTGCAGGTGCTTCCCGGCTGGTCCCAGCCCTTCGGCTGGAGCAGGGAGGCTGCTGTGGGCCCTGGGGAGGGAAGCTCTGCACGTGAACCGCCTCGTGGTGACGGCGCGGGGGTCGCTGCCGCGGTGCCCCCTGTGCCCGGGGTGGGTTTTGTCTTCGTTTTGTTTTTTGCCCTGAACCCAGCCAGCTGAAATATTTTTGGCTTGCTTGGGTTTTTAAGTAACGGGTGTGTCAGCGAGTGCCTCTCTCATGATGAAAAGGCTTCCTTGCAGCCGTCCTCAGAGCTGGTCACGGTCTGGCTTTGGAAAAACGCTCTGTAGTTTTATCTTCAGAGGACTGGGGGGGGTCCGGGCGCAGAGCGATGCCTGGAATTTCACCCTCTGCCTCGCGGGATGCGGCTCGCTTGGCTCGGAGCTGCCACCGGCGGCTTGCTGGCCGCTGGGGTCACATCTCCTCTTCCCTCCTGCTCCCCCTCGGTTTGGGGATTAACCCTGGGTCGATGGAGGCAGCCCCCTGCCGGGGCTGGGGGGGCGTTTGTGGGGGGGAAAAAAGGAGAGGCGGCGGGCGAGGGAGCGGTGCTGTTCCTTCCCCCTGCTGTTGTGCTCCGCTCCCTGTGGAAGGGACAGGAAGGAAACATCTCACGGCTGCTCTGGCCCCTTATCTGGGGCCCTGAATAGCCCCACAAATTCCATTGTTGGCGGCCCCGTTACGGGCCGAGCTCCCAGGGGACGCGTGGAGGTGGGACGGGGCAAGGAAACGCTCGCCCTGCTCTGGGGCTGGTGCCTGGGGGCCTCGCACCCCCGGGGGACGCAGCCAGCCCCTGCGGCGGGGGCTGAGCCCTGCAAACCTCAGCACCCACGCGGGCATTGCAGAGCCCTAGGGGCTGGGGAGCCCCTGTGGATGCGGGGTGCTCGATCTGGGGGTGGAATTTGGGGCGGCACTGTTTGGGGCGGCACCACACCTTCCTCGGAGATCTGCTGGGCATCTGGGGCGGGTGAGAGCTCGGGGCAGCCAGGGGCAGCGCTGCCTGCTGCTGCCTTACAAGGTCCGGGCAGCAGGTCTGTTGCAAAAAAAAACCCTTAGGGCATCCCTGTTGCAAGGTGGGAGGGGCGGAAAGCTGCGTGCCGGAGTCAGCAGTCGCATCGGGGAGCCTCCTGGGGCCTGGCGGGGCTCCCCGGGCAGGAGGGGTGGCGGTGGGCAGGCCGCTGAGCGCCCAGCCGACGTGGGCTGGGGCACGGAGCCCTGTGCGCGTGCGCCACAGCTTCCCCCTCGCTGGGCACTGCGCGGGCACGGGTGGAAGCAGCGAATTTCTTATTGGTGAGGGCAGGTTACGGGGTGGCAGCAGCCAGATGGCGAGATGTGCTGCGGGCAGCCTGCGAAGCGCGTGGAAAATAAAAGAAAAAAATCCCCCCCGTTTCGGTCCCGGCGGTGCCACGGGGTCTGGCAGCACCGGGCAGGGCGGCTGCTTGCTGCCCGCCCCACGCGGGCTTTTGGGGAGCGGGGGAGGCGTTTTAGGAAGGGTTTCATCTGGATACGCTTGACATAGTGTGGGAAATAGATAAGGGTTGAGGAGGAGGGAGGGGGAAAAACAACTCTGGGCTCCTGAACCAGCGTCTGCTGCAGGGGCTGGCAGGGAACGAGGAGCTGGGCGGGATGGGGGCTGCAGGGGGGCAGCAACACCCATCCTCTTGGTCCTGGGGGGCTGCGGAGGGCGGCGATACCCGTCCCCTCGGTGCCGGGGTGCTGCCTCACTGCGAGGGAGGGTGGGCAGAGCCGAAGCCGCGCTGGAGACCGTGGGAAAGCAGTTCCTGTGCCGGCTGCCTGGCTTCGACGAGTCCCCACACGCCTGCCGTGACTGCGTGGCTTTGGGAGAGCCTCCTGTGGGCCTGCCGGGACCCAGCTGGGCCGTTCCCCGGCAGCGGGGAGCAGGTGGAGGCGCCGGGTGCTGCGGGACCGGCACCGACCCCGCGGCCGTGCTGGCCCCCTTCGGAGGGGAGGGAGGAGGAGAGGAGCCCCTTTGCCCAGCCCGTGCCCCCTGCCCTGCCTTGTGCTGGAAGTCCCCTGTGATTTGACCCCGTTCTCCTGCTGTCCCTGCAGCTCTCTTCCCTCCTGCTTCCTCCCTGTGGTGGCTGGGCTCTCTCTGCCATGACTCTCTGCGCCTAGACCTGGCTGTCCCGTGCCTTTGCCAATCACACCCGAGCTTCCTCCTCCGACAGGTCTGTATGGAACAAATTTGCCTCTCTCTGCCAGTACACGTTGATTGTGGTCTGCGTGCTCGCTGTTCTCCCTCGGGAGGGGGTGTCGGAGGGGTCCACGACTGTCCCTAGATCAGCGGGCTGAGGTTGGCCGCAGGTTTGAGAGCCCCGCTGAGGACCTGGAGGGTGGCAGGGGTTTGGCAGCCGTCACAGGGGTTTATAGGGTCCCCTTCTGGGGTTCCTGTCCCCCCTGTGCTCCCTTTCCTGGGTTGGAGGGAGCTGTAGAGCCAGGGCTGTCTCCCCACCGCACTCTGCTTGCCCTGGGGAGGAGGGAGCGTGCTAAAAGCAGCCGTGTCCCTCGGTCCTGGAGGCGGCAGCGGGGGGGGATGGAGCCCTGCTCCCTCTGCAGAGCCCTGTCCCTGCTCTGCTCCGGGCCCAGGACGTGCCCTGCTCTCCTGGCAGCGGCTGCGGGTGGGGAAAGCTTCCTGCAGCCCTCACGGGAAGGAGAAACCCCAGCACACCGTGGCCATACGGAACCCGTGCGGTGTGCCGGGGAGAAGGGCTGCCTGACCCGAACGTGCCAATTCCCCAAGCTTAGTGCTGGGCATGGGGCGGCCGAGTGCTGCCTGGGGCCGTGCGGCTCTGAGACCCTCTTCCGACCTGGCAGCGGGGCGGGAAGGGGCGTTAGTGACATGAGTTATGTGTTTCCCTGTTCTCAGAACCTGCCTTAATAAAATCAGTCTCTCCTGCCCTCTCTTCTCTCCTCCTTTCCCCCCCCAAATCACACGCAGTGAGGAGCGCGGCTCCTCCCCTGCCGGCTCCCCTTTTCCTCCCCGCACCTTGACACCGAGCCGACTCCGTCTGCGCCTCCCCGCGCCCTCCGCCCCCTCCCTGCCCACCCTGGGCGCCCGGCACCCATGGACGACTCGGAAGTGGAGTCGACCGCCAGCATCCTTGCCTCCGTCAAGGAGCAGGAGGCGCAGTTTGAGAAGCTGACGCGGGCGCTGGAGGAGGAGCGGCGCCATGTCTCGGCCCAGCTGGAACGAGTCCGGGTCTCCCCGCAGGACGCCGGCCCGGGCTTGGCCAACGGCACGCTCACCCGGCGGCACCAGGTAAAAACAAACCTCGGCAGAGGCGGCCCCGGAGGCTCCCGAGCCCCCTGTCCGCCTCGAGCCTGCCTCCAGGAGGGCAGCCCCGGGCCCGGCTCCCTCCGTGGGGCGTGAGGATGGTTCGGGCTGGCCTGGTTTGTGACGCTGCTGGCGCTGCGCGCGGCTGGGAACAAGTGATTGGGGACGTGCAAACAGACAGACCTGGGCAAACGGTGTCTTTTTGGGGACGCGGAGGTGGCCTGGGGGGTCTCACACCAGGTCGGCTCAGGTCTTGGTCTCTCTTGGTGCGCGTTGAAGGCTGGCCGCGGTCAGTACCCGGGCATCTTCCCCGCTTGGCTCCTTGGAAGGCGGTTGTTGTAGGGCCGCGTGTCTGCCTCCTTGCGTGGCCGTGGGCGAGTTCCTGGGGTCTCGGTTTTTGTGCCTGGAGGAGCTAAACCGGGGCTGGGGGAGGCCTCTTCTCCGCAGGGCTTGAAATGTGTCAGTCTGCCTCGGCTGGAGAGCTCTGTCCTCTTCTTCCTCTCCCGGGCTCTGTTTGGGGGTGTTCTCAGAGGGCTGTGCGCGGTGTCGTGCGGGAGGCATTTGCCTTTCTGGCAGTGAAGGGCGGTGCTGCCGGGAGGAAAGGCTCTTCGGAGAGGGTGTTGGGCACTACAACGGGCTCTCGGGGGCAGTGGTCGCGGCACCGAGCTGCTGGAGGTCAAGAAGTGTCCGGACAGTGCTCTCAGACACACGCTCTGGTGTTGGGGTGCTCCCACGGGCTTGCCGTGCTCCTCTCCTGGCAGCGACGTGCGGGGTGTGCTGCGGGGTCGGGAGCAGGAGGCGGCCGGCTCAGGGCCTCGGAGGAAAGAGAGAGGATATTTGGGGTCCTGGCAGGGGAGGGGGCAGCAGCTGAGTAACCGGCCTGCTGTGACGATGTGCCTTTCAGAACGGCCGTTTCTTGGGCGATGCTGACCTGGAAAGGCAGAAATTCCCAGATCTGAAGCTCAACGGACCACAGGTAAGGGGAAACCTCTGTTTGCAGGCAGCCTCCTCGCTGCGTGGGGGCACGGGGGGTGCTGGGGCAGGGCTGGCCATGTCCCACACCTAGCTGGGACAGGGAACGCTTGTGGTTTTAAGGCAGCCACCCTGGCCTGAATGGGTGTGGGGTGTGTTTTTGTTGGTGCACCCTCCCGTGCAAGGGGATTTCAGAGTCCCCCGATGGGTCAGGTCTCCCAGGGAAAGGCTTGTGCCTGGTGTTGGGGTCTGACCCCGCGCCCCTGTTCCCCCAGGACCACAGCCACCTCTTGTACAGCACAATCCCCAGAATGCAGGACCCGGGCCAGATCGTAGAGGAGACGTACACCATGGAGGAGGACCCCGAAGGAGCCATGTCCGTGGTGTCGGTGGAGACGTCGGATGATGGGACGACCCGGCGCACGGAGACCACGGTACGGGCCTGGGGCGTGCCTGGGTGGGTTGGTGTCCTGCTGGGGTGACTGCCACCCCACGGCTTGTGAAATCTGCCCGGGGCGAGGTGCTGGGGGAGGGTTCTGGGGACGTGGGGTTGTGGCGTGGGACAGCGCTCCCTCACGTGCCCTCTGCCCGTCCCTCTAGGTGAAGAAAGTGGTGAAGACGGTGACCACGCGGACGGTGCAGCAGGTCCCGCTGGGGCCCGACGGCTTACCCTTGGAAACCTCCCCCGTCGGCACCAACTACGTCCAGACGATGGACAGGAACTTCCGCAAGAACGGCAACGGCGGCCCCGGCACCTACCTGAGCCAGCCGGGCACGGCCACGCTGCCTCGTAACTACCACTACCCCGACGGCTACGGCCGCCCCTACGACGACGGCGGCTACCCGGGCAGCGACCACAGCTACGGCAGCCTGTCCCGCGTCACCCGCATCGACGAGCGCTACCGCCCCTCCATGGACACCTACCGGGCCCCCAGCCGGCAGGACATCTACGGCCCCCAGCCCCAGGTGCGCGTCGGGGGCAGCAACATGGACCTCAACCACTTCCACCCCGAGCCCTACGGCCTGGAGGACGACCAGCGCAGCGTGGGCTTCGACGATGTGGACTACGGGCTTATGTCGGACTACGGCACGGCCAGGAGGGCAGGGACCCCGTCCGATCCCCGGCGTCGGCTCAGGTATCGGGGTACCGCGCGCGTGGCAGCGGGTGTTGGGGCGGGGGTCTCCGTGGGGTCCCTTTTCCTTCCCTTTGCGCTCGAAGGAGGCGCGCGGGGACTGCGTGATGTGCTGAGTCAGGAGCACAGCTCGTGCAGGAGAGCTTGCATCCGCTTCTAATTGCGTGCTTAATTGGTGGTTAAAACTCAGGGCTAATTGAGCTGGTCGTCCTGCAGCGAGGAGTTCCGCGGGGTGGCTGGACGTAGCTCCGGGCCCTTTCCTCCATGCTACCCGTTCTGCCGGCGCGGCGGCGACAGCTCCGAGGGAGCTGGGCGGTGGGATCGGGCATCGATCCCATGCCCCGTTTCATTTATCACACCTGTCACCGTGCCTGGTACCGGTTCTGGGGCACAATCCCCGTCCTGGAAGCAGCAGCAGCGATCTCGCCGAGCCGCGAGCGCCGAGCCAGCCCCGCAGGAGCGGTGCCGGGGCGATGGAGGCGCTGCGGCGCCCTGGGGAGCGCTCCCACAGGGTGGGAGAGGCTGCTCGACCTGTTCGGCAGTCGCAGCTCCTCTCGCCCTCGTTTTGTTTTGCTGGGGGGGATCGGCAGCCCTTCCAGCCTGACTGCTGAGCAGAGCAGGGGCTCGGTGGGCTTCGGGCGCGCTGGAGGCATCCGGTGGTGCTCCCTGCCCGGTGCCGCGGCTGCCACGGGCTCGTGGCACGTACCAGGCAGGACCGGAGGACGTGCGTACGTCTGGGTGCCACAGGTGGGCAGGAGAGGCTGGTCGCAGCCTCCCGGGACGTGCAGGAGAAGCGAGGGAGGGAGGGAGAGGAGGCGTTTGCCAGCCCCTGACAGAGATCCGTCGTCTCTCGAGGCGTGTCCCGTAAATCCCCGGCAGCCCTCGGCTGCCGCGGTGACTCAAGGAGCAGCTTTGTCCTCTGGCTTGTGCCAGCATGAGCGCTGCTGCTGCTGCTGCTGCTGTGTGGAACCAGTCGGGGCGGTTGTGCTCCGGGGTTTGTCTCCCCAGCCCGCCCCGCGCTGCCGAGCCCGCGCTGGCTGCGGGAGAGCTGGCACGGCGCTGCCCCCGCCGACTCGAGCCGCCGGTGGAAAGAAAGGCAGCGCTGGTAGTTCTGGGGCTGCCTGTTCGCCATCCGCCCCCTAAATCCTGGAGGGAAGGAGTTGGGGAGCTGGGTGCAGCTGGGCTCGGGCTCCGGGGGGGTGGTGGTGGGGGGACAAGGACCCTTCGAGCCCCTCCAGGCCACCTCCTGTCCTCGCGCAGGGCGAGGGGATGGGCGCAGCCCGTTGCAGGCTCTTCCCTCCCCGCGCGAGCCGATAACGATGGCAGCAATCCCTGGAATCCAGCGGCTGTTGAGCTTGGCTTGCCCCCTGCCTTCTCAGTTTCCCTCGCCTGGCTCGCAGCGACGGGAACGGGCGGGCTCAGCGTCCCACCCCCTGCCTCCCAGGTGTTTGTCTTGAGCCGGGGCCGGGCTGTTGATGGCTTCCTTCAGGTAGGCAGCTCGCCAGGCGCGGCGTGCGCTGCCTGGGGGGTGCCCACGTCCCCTCCGGCCTGGCTTGGAGCCCCCCCGCCAGCAGGGGAGGAGGAAAAGGGGGCTCAGCAGCGCTGCTCCCGCTCGCCTCGCTGCCCTGTATCGTTTGGGGGAGGTGGTGAATGCCCCTGGCTGCCGGGCAGGAGCTCCCTTTTGGGGTGCGGGAGGCCTGGTATGGAGCGAGGCCGGCTGCGGGCTGTGCTGGCGAGTGTTGGGGTGGCTCATTTGTGGTGTTGGCAGCTGGTTTGCCCCTGCCTTATTTCGTAGAATCAGTAAGGTTTGAAAAAACCTCCAAGATCACCCAGCCATCCCCCTCCCACCCATGTCCCTCAGCACCACGTCCAACCTCTCCTTGAACACCCCCAGGGACGGTGACTCCCCCACCTCCCTGGGCAACCTGTCCCAACGCCTGGCTGCTCTTTCTGAGAAGAAATGTCCCCTAATTTCCACCCTGGCACAGCTTGAGGCCATTCCCTCTAGTCCTATCACTGCTTACCTGCGAAAAGAGGCTGACCCCAGCCCCCCACACCTCCCTTTAGCTGCGGGCATGGCGTCGGTGCTGGTGTGATGTGCTGAGCGTGGTGCTCTGCAGGCTGCCGAGCCCCTCCTGGTAGCCCGGCCGGGTGGCTGCTGCGTGGCAGCACCTGAGGAGGACGTGGCTGTGCAGGCGGCTGCTCCCCCGAGCAGCTCCCAGCGTGTGGTTTTGGCAAGCCCCGTAGCAGAGGCTGCAGGGGAAGTGGTGTCCTAGGGAGCAGAACTTGTCGCCGTCCTTGGTTGTGACTTTCCCTGCCTGCTCGGTGGTCCTGGAGCTTCCTCTATGGGATTGGGGAGCTCTGGGGGTGGCTGGGCAGATGTGAGCTCGGGGACCCCCATCGCCGTGGCACAGCCGGTGTGCCAGCAGTGGTCAGGCCCCTCTGTTAAAGCCCCAAGTCTCCTCCCATCCCCGCCTGCTGGAAATGGCTGAATGCCTGGCTGGGGGAAGGATGGTGTTCACAAGGTGGCCAACGCTGGCTTGCCAGAGACTAAAAATGGGGTGAGAATGGAGGATTTTGTGCGGGGTGTGCTTTGGGCTGTGGAGGAGGGTGTTCAGTGCCCCCTCAAGGCGTGGGGGGTTGGCTGCATGTCCCTGCAGCTTCTGCCTGCTGCTCCCGGTGCCGGCGGTTCTGGGGTGTGCCGAACCCCCTCGGGGCCGCGGCACAGCCCCCGTGCCTCTTGCCAGCTGTCTGCAGGCCAAGCGGTCCGAGCCCAGCTCCGGTGAGGCTTTGCCCTTTGAAACGAGGGCAGCGGTTCAGTCGGGAGGCACGCGTTTGCCCGCGAGTGCTGTGGGGCAGGTCCGATGGTGGCACGGCAGGGACGCGGCTGGCACGGGACCGGGCTGGGTGCTCCCCGTGCCCGCTGGTGTCGCAGCCTGGCTCGCAGCAGGCTCTGCACGGGGCCGCTCTGGAGGCCTGGGCGCTTCGGTGTGGCTTGCCCTCCCAGCAGTCCTGGTGTGGGATCAACTTGCCCTCTAGCGGCCACGGGCCCGCGTTCGGTATCCGCGGCGCTGCGCGAGCTGCCCCCGCCTCAGGACCGGGTCTTGCTGCTGTAGAGGTTACGCAGATCGGGACCCGGTGTCTGGCCCAGGAACTAAGTCTGGTGGGTGGGAAGTGACTGCAACTGCTCCTGGGGCTGCTCGCAAACCTCCTGAGCGGTCCTGGGGGTGCCCTCTCTCCTCCCTCTGGGCCTCGTACAGCTCAGGGGACCAGGAGGGTGCCACAGCGCCCTTCTGCAGCCCGGCTCCCTTCCCTTGTTGGACCCCTCCAGCTCCAAGGCTGACTGCATCCTGCGCGTGCTCCCCCGTCTCCTGCAGGGCCAGGGAGGCCACGGCAGCCCCCAGCGCCTCGGGTTCGTGCTGATGCCTGTTGTCTCCCTCTCCTAGGAGCTACGAGGACATGCTGGTGGACGAAGTGGCTCCCGACCGGTACTACTGGGCCCCGCTGGCTCAGCACGAGCGGGGCAGCTTGGCCAGCCTGGACAGCCTGCGGAAAGGGGCCCCGGCCCCGGGCAGCTGGCGCCAGCCGGAGCTGCCGGAGGTGATCGCCATGCTGAGCTTTCGCCTGGACGCCGTCAAGTCCAACGCCGCCGCCTACCTGCAGCACCTCTGCTACCGCAACGACAAGGTGAAGACAGAAGTGCGCAAGCTGAAGGGCATCCCGGTGCTGGTGGGGCTGCTCGACCACCCCAAGAAGGAGGTGCACTACGGCGCCTGCGGGGCGCTCAAGAACATCTCCTTCGGCAAGGACCAGGACAACAAGATCGCCATCAAGAACTGCGACGGGGTGCCGGCCCTCGTGCGCCTCTTGCGAAAGGCTCACGACATGGACCTCACGGAGGTCATCACAGGTAACGGCCGCGGGGAGGGGCCGATTTGTAGGGGGAGGGAGGCACAAGGAAGGCTTTTAAAGCCCCCGTGGTCTGACTGCCCCTTCTGTGTGCGCCCCTGCAGGGACGCTGTGGAACCTGTCCTCGCACGACTCCATCAAGATGGCCATCGTGGATAACGCGCTGCACGCCCTGACCGACGAGGTGGTCATTCCCCGCTCGGGCTGGGAGCGAGAGCCCAACGAGGACTCGAAACCCCGCCACATCGAGTGGGAGTCAGTGCTCACCAACACTGCCGGCTGCCTCAGGTACGGGACGGAGGCTGCAGGCTCCTGGAAGAGAGCTGGTGCGGGCTGGGCTGCTGTAACGCTGCTCCCCGGCTGGGAAGTAGCAGTCCCACAAAGCCAAATGGGAGCAGCCGTGCTCTCTGCAGCGGGGCTGCTCTCCTGGGACGGCTACTGGTGATGCAGCCCTTAATTTTGGGGGAGTTCTTCTCGGTGGAGGGAAGCCGGGGGGGGGGGTCTTGAGCTCTGCTGGGTGTGTGCTGCTCCTTGCCTGCCCTCCCCCGTGACGGGTCTCTCCTGCCCGCCAGGAACGTGAGCTCCGAGCGGAGCGAAGCCCGGCGGAAGCTGCGGGAATGTGACGGCCTGGTGGACGCCTTGATATACATCATCCAGTCTGAGATCGGCCAGAAGGACTCGGACAGCAAGGTACCACGGTGGGGTGCCGCCAGCATCAGCGGAGCGGGGCCGGTGTCCGTAGTGCTCTGCCCGCTCGTGGTGGCTGAAGCTGGGTTTGTTCCTCCCAAGGAAGGGATTTGGGGAAGGAATTAAATGGGACAAGCTGGAAAAAAAAGAAGAAAAAAAAAAAAAAACAAAAAGGATCACCTTCCTGTGATCTCTGCTTGGGAAGAGAGCCTGTGCGGGGCATGCCCTGCTGGCTGTGTGACCAGGTGCCCGGCTCTCAGCCCGCAGCTGGTGTTGGGAATACTCGGCCTCCAATGGGGCTGTGGTGTCTCACTCCTCCCACGCTGATACCCCCTGGTTCAGGGCTCCCTAATCTGCCTTGAGCCGGCGTTGGCTTGAGTTTTTGTTGAGCCTTGCCTTGGACTGATTTGCTTGTGGCAGAGAGCTTTTTGGCCCAGCAGGGTGTGAACTTCTTTCAGCAGGGACCGGCCGTGCCCCCCTTGGGCAGGGGTGTGCTCCTGAAATGGAGCTGCACGTCCCAGTTCTGCTCTGGCCCCAGTTTAGCCAGCTCTGGGTTGGAAGCTGTGCTGGTAACCGTGTGCTGGGCACGTGCTGCTGTGAGTAAAGCTTTCCGTCTTTCCCTCTAGCTGGTGGAGAACTGCGTGTGCCTGCTGAGGAACTTGTCCTACCAAGTCCACCGTGAGATCCCGCATGCCGAGCGCTACCAGGAGACACCTCTGGTCCCCACCAACAACACCGGGCCCCACGCCGCAAGCTGCTTCGGTGCCAAGAAGGGCAAAGGTTCGTTGGGAGGTGGCATCACAGATTTGTTTCGGCTCCAGTGGGGCTCGAGGGTGGTCTGGGATCTCTGCGCTCCTCCTCTGGCATCTCTCGTGTGAAGGCTAAAGCGCGGCTTTCTCTGGAGACGCGGTGGCTCCTTCCTCCCCTGGCTTTGGGAGCTGCTGCTCGGCTCGCCCAAAGCGTTTGGCCCAAGCTAACGGCGCCCTGGCGGGTTTCTGTGGTGGTGGGATGGTGGTGGATGGACATCTGCTAACTCCACGCCTTCCCTTCTCTCCTGTGTCGTCCCTCCCCTTCGCTTTCTTGCCAAATGATCTGCCCCATGACGCTGTTGGCACTCCTCTCCTCCTGCCTCCTCTCTCTCCTGTCCTCCTCTCCACTTCGCCAATAGACGAGTGGTTCTCCAGAGGTGAGTGTGCTCTCGGTTTTAATTTGTCCCTGGTTCGATTGGGTGCTTTTCCTGGCTCTTTGTCCCCCTTCAGCTGGCCATGCGCTGCCTGCACTGTGCCTGATGCCCTTGGTGGCCCTTCCTGGTACACGCTGGTAGCTTCAGCAGCTCGCCTCTGGGCTCGTTCTCGCAAAAAAAAAAGGCAAAAAGCTGTTGGGCTGACGTGGGTGGGAAGAGGTGTCTCATGCCCCTGTGCTTGCCCTTTGAAGGTAAAAAGCTCCCGGAAGACCCTGGTGCCGACACAGTGGATTTTCCCAAAAGAACAACTCCAGCCAAAGGTATGTTGCCTGGTGTTTGCACAGGGCCTGAGTGCGTAGAGCTGCTTCTCCCGAGCAGTCTGGAAAGGAGCAGCGTCGATTTCCCGCTGAAGTGAGCCTCTCAGACGGGCAGAGTGCGTCTGTGGATGCCCACGTGTGCTAGCTCTGCCCTAGGCAGCCGTGAGGAGGCCTCTTGGTCTTGGTGGAGGTCAGGGCTGGCTTCTTGGGCTGTGGAGGGAGTCCGAGGAACTAAGTGAGGGACAGTGTGGTGACACAGCCCTGGGAAAGGTCCCCTTGACTGTGCTCCCAGACTTTGCAGATTCTCCTGCCTGCCCTTCATGCCCAGGAGAAGAACAAGCAGGACTTAAAGCCAAAATGTCCTGCCTCGAGGAGTGTGAACGTGGGGATGGGTTGTTCCAAGGCAGGTGCCTGACCTCGAGGGCTGCAGATCCCGTCCGTTCTCTGGGCTGTTGGCCTAGGGCTTGAGTTCAGCTCCTTTGCCCCATACCCCCTGGGTTTCCTGGGGGTACCCTGGTGTCTCCAGGGAGAGTGAAGCTTCAGGCCAGAAGAATCACAAGGAAACTTAGGGTAGACCTGACCTGGTGAGCAGCTCCAAGAAGCGGTTGTCACTCTTAGGCTGATCTAGGCTGGGGGCAGAACTGGCAGCCATCTGCCAGAAAGCTGAGCAGCCACCTGTGTTCTGGGGCTGGCATCATCCCTCCCCGCAGCTGGAGACAGGATGGGTGGAAAACTCCACAGCAAGATGGAAAATCTGGCTTCCTAAGTGTAAATAGCAGCCCCGTTGCTGCCTGGCCGCTGTGTAGTGAGTTTATATCAGAGGTGAGGCGAGAAGAAAGCCAAACACTGCTTTAGAAGCCCCTTCTCAGAGTATGTCTTAATGAAAAAGAGTTGATGCTTGGAGACCTGATGCCTGCCTGCTCGCTGGGGTGCCTGCAGGCCGTGAGGGTGAGCTGAACCAGGCTTATTCCGTGTGTTCTTGGCTGCCCCTTGCTTGTTGCTGTGCTGAAATTGAGGCCTCCCTGCTCTGGGCTGTGGTTTCCCATGCTGGGGGACAGCCTGCCCTGCTGTGCACCACGAATCCCAGCAGCAAGGAGCACGGAGCGTGCGTAACGGCTCCAGGCCTGGTGTCCCAGCAGTACCCCTCTGAACAAGGAGCCTGCTCGGTCTCAGCTGCTGGCAGAGCCCTTCAGTGAGCCCTTGCTCCCCGCGTGTCCCCGGCAGGCTACGAGCTCCTGTTCCAGCCGGAGGTGGTGCGGATATACATCTCCCTGCTGAAGGAGAGCAAGACTCCAGCCATTCTAGAGGCTTCGGCGGGAGCGATCCAGAACCTGTGTGCTGGCAGCTGGACGGTGAGCGCCTCACGGAGCTGGGGGGGGATGTGGGGAGCACGTCCCCCTGGTGTGGCTGGGGGGGCTCAGTCTGGCACCGGGGAGCAACAAGCAAAGCTCCCAGCGGCGTCCCCCGCCGCGGGAGCAGGATGAGGCTGCGCCTGCCCAGCCTCACGCCGTGGTGCTGTGCTCGCCCCGCAGTATGGCCGGTACATCCGCTCGGCGCTCCGCCAGGAGAAGGGGCTCTCTGCCATCGCTGACCTCCTGACCAACGACAGCGAGCGCGTGGTGAAGGCAGCCTCCGGAGCCCTGCGCAACCTGGCTGTGGACTCGCGGAACAAAGAGCTGATAGGTGAGGGCTGCGGGGGAGCCCCAGCCTGCCCCCCAAATCCACCTGGCGCGGGCAGGAGCTTCCTCTGGGTTGGGTGGCTGAGGGTGTGCGCGGGCACGGTGGCTGCCCTGTGTTGGGCTGTGGCTCCTCTTCCGGAGCAACCTGTGCATCAAAATTCATTCCTGACACCTCGTTGTCCTTTTCCTTGCTTACTTACACCCAGTTATTTCCCCTTCGCAGGTAAACACGCGATCCCCAGCCTAGTGAAGAACCTGCCTGGAGGCCAGCAGACCCCAGCCAAAAACCTCTCCGAGGACACCGTGGTGTCCATCCTCAACACCATCAACGAAGTCATCGCGGAGAACCTCGAGGCCGCCAAGAAGCTGCGGGAAACACAGGGGATCGAGAAGTTGGTGCTGATCAACAAAACTGGGTATGCCCTGCCTGAAGGGCGGCGTGGGGGCAGAGAGGGGCTCCTCCAGGGGCCTCGAGGCCGTGGCTGTTCAAACCTCTCTTCCTCTGCCTCTTCCTAGGAACCGCTCAGAGAGGGAGGTCCGAGCGGCTGCCCTCGTCTTGCAGACGGTTTGGGGTTACAAAGAGCTGCGGAAGCCCCTGGAGAAGGAAGGTTGGAAGAAGTCAGATTTCCAGGTATGGGGTTTGATGGGGGAGTGCCCTGTTATGGTGGGAGCAACGGGTAGGGTCCTGTAGCATGGAGAAGGGGCTCCTGGAGCTCTGCAAGGCTTGGTTGCAGCTTCTGCCTTGCTGGTGGGAATGGAGACCCTTGAAGGTCTCCCCTATTTCTTTGGGGTGTGTGTGGGGGAAACTCTGCAAACTGTTAAGCCCAGAGTGTTAAAATCTATCAGTAGAGAAGTCTGCACCACCTCTGGCATTCAGTTTCTTTCCCAAAAGCTTCAGCTGTCCCTCTCGTTGGGGCCGGGTGCTGCCCTGGCCCAGCCCAGGCAGGCCACCTCCACCCTCAGGTGCCGTGGGTGCGCCCAAGGGCTGTGGAGCACCCTCTGGTTGCTTCAGGCCCCTTGCTCGAGGGCTGTGAGAGGGCAGCACCGTTAGGGCTGGTGGTGTAGGGGCTGGAGGGGGGTGGTGCGTGCTGGGCAAGTACGAGCAGTCACTGTCTGGTGCTCCAGGTGAACCTGAACAGCGCCTCTCGGACCCAGGGGGGCAACTCATTTGATGACAGCACCCTGCCTCTCATCGACAGAAACCAAAAAACAGGTAGGGACACCTCTGGCACCTGTCCCTGTCGCCAGACACCTTGTCGGTACCCAGCCGGGCTGTGCTCCCGTCCTGCTCTTCACCCCAGGTTCCTTGGGAGCTCACACAAGGCCGTCAGTTTGAGCTTTGAGCTGTTGGGGCTAGAAATGATGCTTGGGGTTCACATAGGCCCTAGAGCGCCCCTGACCAACAGTGCTGAGGCCACAGCTGGGTTTGGGCTGCTCCAGCCGCGGTGGGCGGCGGCTGCAGGGGCCGTGCCTGACTTGCTGTCTTCCCCCGCTTCTAGACAAGAAATCCTCCCGGGAGGAGATCCAGATGAGCAACATGGGACCAGGTAGGAAAGGGGCTGGAAGCAGGGCGTCTCGCTGCCCCGGCGTGCTGGGAAGACCCCTCCTCCTGCGGGGAGGAGGCCGCTCCCTGACCCTGCCCTGTCCCGCTGCAGACAACTACTCCACGCTGAACGAGATGGAGCACAGCAGGACGCTGGAGCGACCCGGCGACCTCGGGGACACGGAGCCAGTGAAGGCGGCGCCGCTGATGGTGAGCAGCTCCTCTCGAGGGGCTAAGAGCCACCTGGGCAGGGGTGCGGGGGGCGGCACGCCGCGAGGAGGGAGATGTGGGCCCCCGCGACTAACCCTGCCCGCTTCCCCCCACTAACCCCGTGTGTCTGCAGCAGGACGAGGGGCAGGAGCCGCGGCCCGAGGCAGAGGAGGCGGAGGAGGATGCCCCTGTGCCTTGCCCCGTGTCGGTATGTCCCGCGGTGCCCTGCCCAATCTGAAGCGGTGGCAGATCCTGCTGTGCTCGTAGGGGTGCTTTGCCCAGCCAAATCCTGCTCTGATTGCTGCTGCTGCTCGATCCGTCGGGGTCACGGACACCTCTCTGCCGCCTACCCCTGCCCTGCGTGTGCTAACATCTCTCCCTCTCTCTCTCTCCACAGCAGAAGATCTAGCTGCCATCCCTGCCTCCGTTCACTTTGGGTTGATAATATATTATATATATATAAATATATAACTTCGTGGTGGATTGGACTGATTTTTTTTACCTTTTTTTTTTTTTTGCTGGACTGTTTGTGCCAACTAGCCAGCCAAATGACTTGGCCCGGTCCTGCGAGGGGCAGCCCAGGCCACTCTGCCTCCTCTCGGCAGCTGTACCTCCCTCTTCTGGGACGACTTTACCGATAACTCTTCCTCCCTGTCCTTCGCCGCCACCTTCCTCCGGAGAGCGAACCCCAAACCCTCCCGCCTGACCGTCGGGATCGACCGGCGCCGATGCTGCAAAGACTCCAGCCTTCCGCCTTGACCAGGAGCTGCCTTCTCCTCCCACACCTTCCCTCTGTTTGGAGTCGACTGCGGGGACGGGGACAGAGGCCTCGCGACCTCCTTCTGTTGCCTATAGGAGATATTTCGGGGGGGGATCGCTCCGCACCTTAGGCTGTTCGGACAGCTGGAGCTTCCCTCCCCGCTGGTGGTGGGACTGGAGTCCGAAGGAGGCTGGAGTCACGGGGGTGTGAGGCGAAGAAGAAACAGCAATAACTTTTTTTCTCGCTTTGTTCTAGATAGGAGGCTTTGGGGGCGTGGGAAGAAGGATCTGAGTCGTGGGGGGGGCTGGATGGGCCCCCTGTGCCAGGAGGGACCCGTAGGTGTGAAGAAGGCTGGTGTGGAGGGAGCGGGACAGGCTTCCCCTGCCCGAGGGCGATCCTTCCAGGGGAAGGAAGGAAGGAGGAGATGCGGCAGGGCTTTTTGGGGCGAGGTTTCTTAGGGAACTGGCTGAAGTAGCGGAGTGCTGTGCGCCGGGCCGGCCAGCCGGGCTGCCAGGGGACGAGCAGCGGGGCGAGCCAGGACCCCCCCTGCACGCCGGGCGCCTGCGGCAGTGCCCCTCAGCCTCCTCTTGACATGTGCCTTTCTTTTGCCACTGTGAAATAGCTCTTTGAATTGTACTGCCCGGCTTGGCTGGGGCGAGGGGGTGTTTGCTGGGCTACCGGTGGGCTTGAGTTCCTGCTGGGAGCCTCAGCTGTCCGCGGCAATGCTGGAAGCCCAATTTTTGGGAGTCCCAGGGGGAGCAGGGCTCTCCTCCGTGCCCTGTCCCCTGGAGGACGGGCTGTGCTGGGGGCACGCAGCCTTGTCCTCTTTGCTGCGGTGGTGGGGAGCACGCTCCGTGCTGTGACTTTCTCTTCTTTTTTTTTTTTCTGGTGGGGGTGAAGTGGGGAGGCTGAGGCTCCCTGTGCAACTGGAAGCCTCCCCGCACGGCTACGAACTGGCCACGGAGCCCTCGCCAGGCTGCAGCTCACCCCAAGTGCCCCCATGGAAGGGGGGAGGCCCCCGTGTGCCTACCCCCCGGCCCCAAAACACCTCCCAGCCCCGGGGCTGAGCCCCCTCTGGCTCCAGGCGCCCCTCACGTTGATTCGGTTCTGTTCGGGGGTCTAACTTCTCTTTTCCTTTGACTACGTAAAACACTAATTCCTTTTAATTTTGTAATTTCAGATGAACCAAAAAAACCCCACCCAAGTACACAGCCCAGCTTCCCCCTTCCCTCCTCTCCCCGTGGGCAGGGGAGCTGGCTCCGGGGGGAGGGAGGAGGGGGGGCAGGAGCACCCTGCTGTTCCTTGTCTGATTCCTGTGCACACTCTTATAACGCTTTTCAAACAAAATGATTTTTTTATATAAATAAAGTTTTTAAAGTGTGGGTGCGTCTCTTTCCTAGCAGGCTGCCCCTTTTTCTGTCTTTTAGATTTATTTGCAAATAACCTCTTTGTTTTGTTCCCTAGAGGCTGACCTCCTGGGCTGCGTCTTGCTCAGCTGTCTTACCGCTGGCATTTGCTCCTAAGGATGCCCCCAGGGCTGGTGGGATGTTTCCTCCTAGTTGTAGATCTACTGAAAAAACAGCAACAGGGGGGAGGAGCTGGCCTCCCGTGTCCCCAGAGCAAAGGGCTTCCTGCTGCTGTGCCTTTCCCTCCTCCGTGCTCCAGCCCTGGTTTGTTTTTGTTTGCTTTTCACAAGTTCAGAAGTAATATAACTTAGAAATTGCTCTTTTATCTAGTGCCAAGAGCATCCCTTAAACAAAAAAACACGCTTGCAGCAAGCTCGGCTGCAAAAACAGATGTTAGCATCGTCCCTTATCCCTTCGTAGGTAACAGCGAGCTCCTCTGTGAGTTTGCTTTGTCCTCGTGTGCGGTGCGAAGATAAGCACGGAAAGGAGGGCGAGTTGGCGGAGCTGCCCTTCTGGGACAGAAGTTTCTGCCTCAGCCCCGTGTTCATGGAAGCTGTAATGCCATCAGAAAGATTTCGCTGCGGCTCAGAGCAGCTCTTCCTGCCCCGTGGCTGGGCAGCAGCGGGATGTGGCTTTGTGCTTGTTGTTTTTTTGGCTGGTACAGCACAGCTCGAGCTGCTCTGCAAGGGGGAAGGCAGCTGGGGCAGCGCCCTGGGATGCGGCGGGGAGCACCTGTGGCTGCCCCCAGTTACAGAGGCGTTCCTCCCAGCCTCCTGCCCGCTCTCATCCCCAAAGCAAGCAGAACAAAGGCAGGACCGGGTGTTTTATTGCTTCACAGAGGCGGGTAATGCCAGGGATGTTGATGCGTGGGACGATATGAGGGGTGTTTGGCTCAGCGGGGGTGATGCCAGGGATGTCAGTGGGTTGCAATCCGGGGGGGTTTGTGGCTCACGGGGGGGATGCCGATGCTGATTGGGGGGGGGGCTAACGCCGGGGAAAGGAACCCGGGGCTCAGAGGAAGAGCTTGTCGTGGCAGGCCTGGCAGTACATCTTGTCGCCGCGCTCGCGGAAGGAGCCTTTGTGCAGCTGGCCCAGGCAGTAGGCGCAGATGAAGTGCTCGGGGTGGTACTTGCGCCCGGCGGCCGTCACGCAGCGGCCCGTCACGGGGCGCCCGCAGCCGTGGCACACGCTGCCCTGCCGCTGGTGGAAGTGGGTCTCGCAGTAGGGCCGGCCCTCCAGCTCGAAGAAGGAGCCGCTGGCAAAGCCGCTCAGGCAGTCCTGGGGGGCGAGGAAAGGGGGAAAAGGCTGGCGCTGGCACGGCGTGGGGGGCGCCCGCTCTGCTTTGCCCCGGCCCCGCACCCACTCACCGCGCAGACGAAGCACTCGGGGTGCCAGACGCCCTGCAGGGCCGACAGGTAGTTGTCCGTCAAGGGCCGCTCACAGCCCTGGCACTTGGGGGCGAAGAGGGCCAGGAAGTCCTGGCGGCAGTAGGGCTTCCCCTTCCGCTCGTGGAAACCTGCGGGGAGGGTGCCGGGATGGACCCCCCCCGGTGGGAGAGGTGCTGGGGGGTGCCCGGGAAAGGGGGCGAGCTGGGGAAGGGCTGTGGGGAGGGTCTGGGAGGGGGAGAGCCCCGGGCAGGGCCGGGGGTGTGCAGGGGGATGGGACTGCTGCGTCCCCTCCAGAACAAACCATCGTCCCCAAAAACCTTCCCGCAGTGGGTGCAGAAGAAGTGCTCGGGGTGCCAGGTCTGGTCCAGGGCCGTGAGGACTTTCTGCGGGGAGAGGTGAAATGAGGCTCCAGGGTGTGTGCGCGTGTAGGAGGGGGTTCGGGGGGGGGGTCTCACCTCGCGGATGGGGCCGGCGCAGTAGGCGCAGCGCGGGGAGAAAGCCTGGTGGTAGTCCTCCTCGCAGTACGCCTGCCCGCCCCGCTCGAAGAAGGGCTGCCCGCCCAGCTCCTGCCCGCAGCGGGCGCAGGTGAAGTGCTCGGGGTGCCAGGCTTTGCCCAGGGCCGTGAGCACCTGCGGGGTGGGGGCAGGTGAGGGTCCCCCTCCCCGGGGGGCTGCGAGCCGGGGGGGCGCAGGGATGGGGCCGGGGGGCTCACCTTGCCCGCGATGGGCTTGCAGCACGAGGCGCAGACGCCGGTGGGGGCGGCCGTGATGCCCAGCTCCTGCAGGTCCCGCGTGAGGCCGCCCAGCATGTGGTCCAGGGAGGGCTCGGGTCCTGCTGGCGCCCCGGCCCCCTGCCCCGTTGCTGCCAGCTGCCGGGATAAAGGGCGGTGAGGGCCGGATTCTGGCCTGCCCGTGTCCCCCCCGGAGCCAGGGGCAGGACTCACCTTGCTCTGCATGTGGCCCAGGTCGGCCAGGAGCTCATCCAACTGCCGGGCAGCCGCCGTGGGCGTGGGCGAGGGGGGCAGCGGTTGTGGGGTCAGCACGGGGCTGCTGGGGGCAGCACAGAGGGGGGGGATGCTGCAGCTTCTGCCGCGGGACTGGGGAGCACCCGGGACCAAGCATCCCCCCTCCACCCCAAAAGAGCTGCCCTTTCCCCACAAGCAGTGACAGGGGGCATGCTGGCAGGGGGCCGCTCACAGGGTGAGACGAGGAACACGTCCCCCACCCTGCAGGACACCTCCTCACCCCCCACACCCTCTCGGCCTTCTTGCACAAGGACCGGTTTGCTGCGGGGACATTGAGGATGCCGGGTGACGCTGGAGAACACGGCGGAGCTAAGGAAGAGGTAGCCCCAATAGCTTGGCCATCCTCTGGCTGCATTTTACCTGTACACAGTCTCCAAATCCTTGCGGGGAGGCTGAGCCCGGGGTGGCAGCTGCACCTGGGAGGACACACGCTTGCAGCTGAGCCCGCAGGACGCTGCCCCAGCACCCCTCAGCACCCGGCAGGCACCGCCACCGTGAGCTGAGCAGGGTCTCGGGATCTGTCCCGCTTGTCATGGCCCCACAGCATTACCTTTGGGGCTGCCGAGGCGCGTGGCTTTTGGCTGCAGGGGGCCGAGGGCCCAGCCAGGGCTGCGTCCTGCTCCGCGGAGCTCGGCGCCAGCAGCGTGTAGTCCGTGGAGGCCGGCTGGGAGCTCTGCTCCAGCTCTGCCAGCAAAGCATCTGCAGGGGGAGACCGGAGCTGGGACCCCGGCAGCCACCCTCCTGCCCCCAGGCACAAGAGTCCTGTGCCGCGTCTGCCCTGAGGGCTCAGGAGCAGAAGTAGCAGCACGGCGCTTTCTGCCATCACACTTTCTGCTTTTCAGCCAGATGCCAGGGCCCGGAGGGGCTGCGGGGGCCCTAAACTCCCTCACCCCGGGCATGGGACTGTCGGTCCCTCCCCGAACCACAGCCCCTCAGCCCCTCAGACACAGCAGGGAGGGCACAGCACTTTCTCTTTTCGCTTTTCCCTCAGCACCTCGCTGCCCTCGCGGCAGAAGCTGGCCTTGCACACCCCACGCAGGGTGGCCGCTTCCCAGGCCCCATCTCCCCACCCGGGGCCGACCCCCGGCACCCTCAGATGCGGTGCCACCTTCTTCTTGTTGGGGCTGTTTGGCCCCATTTTGTGCAGCTGGGCTTGCATCACCGCCGCTCACAGCAGGAGCCTATTTCCTGCCTCAAGTCTCTCCATTTTTGGCAAAGCGCTCGCTCAGACACCCAGGTTCGTCCCCAAAGCCCCACCGCCATCCCATCTGCAGCATCCCCAAGGAGGCCCCGACCTCCTGGAGGTCCAACCCCGCCGCAAGCTCGGGATCGGAATTGGCCCGGCCTTCCCCGGCACCCGAGGGCCCCGGCTCACCCAAATCCTCCATCCTGCCTCCGCCGGGTAGCGCTGGTGGCAGGCTGGGCCCTGCGGGCTCTCGGTTCCGCTCCCCAACCCTGCCTCCGCCCCCGAGGCCGGGGTTTGTCTCTCGGGGTTTTTCCCTTGTGGGCTGTGCGCCGCGTGCGATGGGTGAGAGGCGGCAGACAGCACGCCCTGAGAGCGCTGGGGCACACGCAGCCAGGAGAGACCCCACGCTGGGGCCTGTGAATGGCCAGCGGGGAGCTCGGGGGGCTCCTGGCTGGTGGAGCCATCCCACAAGCCAGAGATTTGGTGTCCTGCAGGGCTCAGCGCCCTCCAGAAGCCACCTGATGTACGTGACAAGAGGTGGCGTCGCCGTGCAGAGAGGACCGAAGCGTGGCACTGTGATGGAGACGGGCCCAAGGCTGATCCGGCTCCTCCAGCACAGCCTGGCCTTTTCAGGGGTGTTTCTCTGAGCCTCAGGCTCGACTCCCAGCAGAGCCATCAGTGTTTCTACCAGAAGCACTGATTACCGGTCTGCGTGATTTAGCCACCACCAGGACATTTCTGCTCCTTCTCAGCCAGCCCGCTTCAGTCTCCGTGCACCGTGGGCGGCCATTTCAGGTGGTGCCACAACACCTTGCGTGCCTCCGGAGGCGACAAGCCGTGGGTGTGTGTTGGCAGCCTGCCCGGCCCCAGAGAAGCAGGCTCAGCACCCCGCTGCTCGGCCCGTTTGGGCACAAAAACCCTTCCCTGCTGCAATTATCCCCGGTGCCCTGCTGCTGGGGGGCGACCCGGCAGTATTCATGGCTTCGTTTTTTAGCATCGAAAGCTTTTGGCACCACCTAGAGCTGCCAGCAGCTGCTGGAGCAGGTCCAAGGGGCTGATTAGTAATTAGTAGTTTGGTGGGGCTGGGGGTGAGGTGCAGGGACGTGAAGAAGCGCAAGCCTTGGGAGCAGACGATACCAGCAGTGTCAGCAGAGCCCATGCCTGCTGCAGGAATGCGGCTCTTCCAGCAGCAGCCTCGCCTCTGCTACCCGTGCCGTGCCACGGCTGGCTCTTTGGTCTGCCTCCCCTACTCCCTGGCATCACCTCACCACTGCCACCCCCTCCGTCTCACGCCAGGCAAGAGGCTGGTTTGGAAAAATGATCTGGAAAAAAAAAAAAACATTCCGGGTAAAGGCAGCTCGGCCCCAGGTTTTCTCCGCTTGAGAAGAGCCTCCAGAAGCGTGCAGCTTCTCCATGGCACCTCTGTGCCCCGCTGGGCAGACTTTCAGGGGATCCTCAAAGAAATGGCTGCAATCAAGTGCCGCGCTTGCCTGCAGATGTGTGATTTGACATGAAACGTCCCAGCTGCTTCAGATGTTGAGGCAGGAGCTCAGGGTCATATAATAGCAGGTGGGTCTCTGGGGGCAGCGTGCCGGTGGGACCTGGGGCCATCTGAGCAACGGGCTGCTGGTGGGAGCAGCAACATCCTCAGGGGCAGCACGGCCTCAGGAACACCAATGCATGTGTTTCTTTTTGGACAGTGGAGCCAGATCTTCCTCCAGGTTCATCCTCTCCACAGATAACCTCACCCCCTGTGCCATGGGTGCTGCAGTGCCCTGCGGAGCCAAGGACTGAGCGGTTGCTGCACAGCCATGCTGACGCACTCTTGCCCCCTTCTCACACATCACTGATCCCATCTGCACCATCGGGGTGAAACGGGTTCGAATTAAGCTCTTTTGTACCAAGCTGGCACACCACGGTTCATTTAATTACTGATGCTCTCCAGAGTGGTGACAGCTCTTTTGTTATCTGCCCACAGTGAGGACATTCAGCCGGGCACTGTCTCTGGAAAAGCCACGTGGGAAGCCAAACTGCAAGTCCCGTGATACCAAGAGCTACCCCAAAGACAAGATGAGGCAGTGCTAGCTTGTGTCACTCCCTTACTGCTTCTTTGAGGCAGGACCGTTGCATCAGACACTTCCCTTTCTGCAGATAACAGAATCTGCCTTTCTGTGGAAGGTCTTGGGTTATTTTTAGGCTCCTCATTGATTTACTTCCCCCCCCCCCCTTCCCCCTGTGTAAATAAGTACCTGAAGCTGTAACTTCAGATTATAAAATTTCACGTTATAAAACTCAAGCCCAGTAGATGCAGATGGCTGAGCTGTGTCCTGATGATCTGAGCTGTATTTCCATGCAGTGGTTTAGCTGAGACATTTTAACAAGAATTAAGCAATCCCATGCCCTGCCTACGAAGGAGAAATCAAGCCAGAGAGCGACTTGAGAATAACCACCCACATCAAGACTCCCTAGTTTTAAATAAAACTAGTTTCGTTTAAGAATAGATGTAAAGTCATTTCATGTCGGAAAGTATGGGTTAACTGCAGCAGAACAGTTAGTTTGGAAGGTGATGTCAATCAGATTTTCAGCTAGACGGGTCCTTGGGGAGAGGAGGAATATTTTCACCCACTTACAATACAAACAGCAGCAGCAGACATTACTTAAATTCTTCCTGAGATTTTTCTTGAGAAGACGAAGAAACTTTTTAACTGAAAGAAACTGAGCAGAGTGACATCGGGCTGACAAAAAGCAAGAGCCAGCCAAACTGCCTCCTTGCTCAAAATGAGCCTCAAACCACTGAAGTAACCAACTCCGAAGAAAGTTTGTATATCATCGTTAAAAAATGCTGCTGCCAAGAAAGCGGGCTGCCATCGCTTTGGCAGGAGGCTGAATCAGCAGCCTCTTGCCTCGGTCTGGAAGGGACGGAATGAATCCCTCTGCAAGTATCTTGAACTTTTCGGGTTCTTTAACTTTTTGCATTAGGACATACACTTCCTCCCCATGGCCTGATGTCTTTGCCAAGATGAATCAGACTGTACGCATTTCTCCACAATAAGATGGTTTATTAGAGCATTCTCAAGAACCGAGGAACGTAAATGTGGAAGCACTTTTGTTTTCTAGTCACACATAATAAAGCTCAGGACTTGAACCTCAAAAGCAGGTGGGAATAAAAGGCAGAACAAGTCATCACGCTGATGGGCATCTGTATATCAAACATGATTTACCAGCTAAATAACTCAGGTTCTTTGAATTCCTTTTTTTTTTTTTTTTTCTTCTGTTTGAAGGGAGGGGATGAAGAATACCTCATTCTTCAACCGTGATGGGGCACCCTTCCCAGAAGGGCACTTCTTCAAGGGTGCCCAGAAGGTTCCCCAAATAGGATCTCCCCTGTGTAGGACAAGTTCTCAAGTTTTGCTTGTGCCTCCTCATGGAAGCCAGAATCCTGCAGCCAAGCAGACCGCTCTGCAGCCACTCCCGAGGCAACAGCTCTCACCACCATATATCCCATATCAAGGGCTGCTTGCACCTGATGCCTGGTCAAGTCCATGCCCTAGAGAACAACGGCACGAAAGGCCTGATGCTGCCCCTGTGGAAGACGTTTTGCTAGCACAGAAATTTCTCCCAGAGCTCAGCTTGCCCTCGGGCCATGTAGACACTCGGTAACCCATGACACGGAGGGCTGTGGCCACTGACTGGGAAACGCTGGCCAAATGAATCTAGGCATTACAGTTCCAGGTTTTGGGGTGCAGTACCATGCTTCCTGCCTCCCTTCTCCCTTGCCATTGCTGCCATGCTCCCTGTGCAGGTTGAGATCCTGAACCGCATCCTCAGGGCGTATGTATTTTATCTCAGTTTCCTTTGACCTGGGAGGAAGTGTGTCTGCCATACTTTCTTTATTAGCTTGTCTAAGAATAGGTGCCAATGCATGGCAGTTCTATTGCAGGAGGGCTTTTGATCGAGATGATGATCAAGCAGACTCTCTGTTGAATGCTGGAAGGGAATTAAACGAAACCCAACCAGTTTAGCTAATCTTTTCAAGAACTTAGGGAAAGATGGGTTTTCTGCTGTGGAAGTATCATCTTGTTCTTCTGTTCTAGAACAGGAGGGGGGATCAGCCAAATCATGCCTGATATGAAGAATCATAGCAACAATCCCCAACCCTGAAAGCAAGGGGAAAGTGCCTTGCAGGTGGATGCCAGCAGTCGTGCAAATACCACTGGTATTGGGGGCGCTTGGCTTGAGGGAACTGCTTCTGGTGAGACGGCTCTGGGGGCAACCTCAGTTCCAAACACATCCCAGATGCTCTGGAGCTCACCGAGGGATCTGCAGCAAGTGATGGAGGGTCTCCGGCTCTGGAGGCAGCCTCAGCCACTAAAAGGGTAGGTCTGGCTGGGTCTGAGAGCACAGGGTGCCAGTGAGGGCCCCAAACTTGGGGCATGGCCCTGACGATAGGTGGGGGGGACTGAGAGAAGACTTGGACACAGAACTTTGTTAGGGTGAGGGCTTCAGCACTGGTTCCTTGAAACTTTCCTTGAGGCTTTGCTTCTTGTGTGGGGAGCACTACAGAACGTGTGTTTGGGGGAAATAACTCAAGTTTTTGGACATAACAAGTGAGGGTCCTGCAGCACAGCCCTTCCAGGGGCTTGGGGTGCTTGGCGGACTTCCCCTCAGCCGCTCTGCAGCCCGCGGGCGGAGCGGCCAGGACGGTGACAGGCCCTCCACGGCCGGGGGGGGCTCAGAGGGTGCTGGGCGAGCCGGGCCGGGCCGGGCCGAGCCACCATGGGAGACCCCATAGCGACATAACGAGCCCCGCAAGGCGGAAACTACAACTCCCAGCGTGCCCCGCGGCCACTTCCGGTGAGGCCACGTTCATCACGCAGAGCGCCTACAAGCATTTTCCCTGTCGGACTACGAGTCCCAGCACGCACCGCGGCCACTTCCGGCCAGCACACCACAGAGTCCCTACACAGCCCCAGGCGGACTACAGCTCCCGGCAGGCTCCGCGCATGCGCGGAGGCGCGGCGGAAGCGGGGCGTCTCCTCCTTGCGCCGGCCCCGCCCCCCTTGCGCCGGCCGCCATTTTGTCACCGACTTTCACCCGCCGCCCGCCGGGGCGTTTTTTTTTTCTTAAAGGCGAAGCGGCCGCACAAAGCGGGCCCCGCCGCCGGGGCCGCGCCGGGCCGGGCCCTACCGGCAACCGCCGCGGCGAGCGGCCGGGGGGCGGCCGGGGGGGCAGCGAGCGCTCTCTGCCCCCCCCGAGCGGCCTCGCCCGCCGGCCCCGGGCACCCGGGGGCAGCCGGAGGGGCGCAGGCGGCGGCGGTAGGAGGCGCCGCGGGGAGCGGGGCAGGCCCGGGCCGGGCGGGGGGCGGCGGGGCCGGTCCCGGGGGAGGGGGGGGCTGCGAGGGGAGGGGGGGTGCGTGAGGGGAGCGAGCGCGAGCGCGGCGGGCTCGAAGGCGCCTGCGCGGCTCGCGGCACGCCGATTGGCCGCGCGGCCCGCCGAGGGGGCGGGCGCTGCGGCAGCGCGGCCGCTGATTGGTTAGTCGGCGGGGAGAGGCGGGGAGGGGAGGAGGGGGAGGCGGGGCTCGGGCTTCGCACCGCCTTCCGATTGGCGGCGCGGAGGCGGGGAGGAGGGCGGCGATTGGGCGAGGCCGCCGAGGGGGCGTGGCGGCGGGGCGGGAAGCAGCGCGGGGCGGCCGCCGCAGCCACTCCGCTCCCCGGCCCGATGCCGGCGGGCGGCGAGGAGGGGACCCCCGGGCACGGCCCGCCAGCCGCACCCCCCGGCCGCCGCCGCCCCGCGCCCGCCGCCGAGCCCGGCGAGGACTCCGGGGGCAGCCGCGTGCTGCGGGGCGGCCGCGAGCGGGGCCGAGCCTCCGCCGCTTCGGCTTCGGGGGCAGCCGCCGCCTCCCGCCGCCGTAAGGCCGAGTATCCCCGGCGCCGCCGCAGCAGCCCCGGCGCCCGAGGAGCAGCCGCCGCCGCCGAGCAGCCCGCCGCCGAGCCGCCGCCTGCAGCCAGGAAGGGCGCCCCCCGCCTCGGGTGAGTACCGGCACCGGCAGCCTCCCGTTACCCCTCGGTCTCCTCCTGGGACCACCCCCCGGGGGCACCGCCCCCTCCCCGTGCACCTTTCCCCTGCCTCGTGCCCACGGGCCCCGAGGCAGGGGTGTGCTGGGGCCGCTCTCCCGCAGGGGGGTGGCTGCAGCCCCGCCCTGATGGGTTTGGGGGCTGGCAGCCGGCTGGGTGTCCGTGCAACCCCCCAGCCCTCGGTATCAGGGCTCTCCTGTGCCCCCCTGACCGCGGGGTCCCTGGGGTGTGGGTGTGACCAACGTGGGTAGGGCTGGGGCTTGTTGCTGTGCTGTTATCCCGCAGCTTAACTTCCTCTGGGTGAAGCAGTCCCCGTTGGTATAAGCCTCAGCTGGCTTCAGCTTCCTCCAGATGAACTAACCCGTGTTGGTATGAGGGGCTGGAAACAGCCTTTTGAGAACATCTCCATCTAACACACCTTATTGTTTCTGCTGCCCCGCAGTAGGAGCTCCCTCTTACGGTTACCTCTTGTATTTTTTTCAGGTGCACGGATAAAGCAGCTGGTAAAGGTAAGGGCTCGATGCTTGTTCGTGCAGTTGTATTCCGTCCAGAAAGTCAGGGCTTTCCCATGAAGGTAGCCAAACATCTGCTGAATCGCCCTTCCAGGGAAAGCTCTGTTGCTTGGTGACGTGCGGGTTCTTTCCAAGGTCTCTCCCAAGATTGTGGAACTGCAGCAAGCTGCCAATGAGGCTTACATGTGCCCGACTTGCAAAAACTTTATTCTAAATAACCACTAGGGTGTTACTTCGCTATCAGAAGCTGAGACCATACGGTGCCGCGGTTTGACAGCTCTTGAGCAGCTAGTAAAATCCGTGCTCGCATCTGTTCTGCTGCTGTCAGGAGTACAGGTGTGTGTGCTCAAGGGACATCTGGAAGGTGTATGGAAATGAGAGTACTCAAATATTTACACTTGTCCTTTTGTAGCCTCGCGGTACTGAGCGGGTGGTGAATCTTATGCCGTGTGCCTTATGCCTCATCCCTTAGGGGTGAGATAGAAATTGGGGGAGAGAGATGGGAGTGGCTTAATGAGTCTCATCAAGAAGGCCTTAACCACGGGGAACAGTGGCCAGGAGCAGAACTTACTTTTTTCCACTGTGAGTTCTGTTTGTCTGCGTAACAGCTTTCTGTAGAAAAATATTAGAGGGCCTTGCTACTTACCCTTCTGAAACTTCTACCCTTCTGTTACTTCTGAAACACTCGCCTCCGCCCCTTCCCCTCCATAAATAAATAGGTTTTATGCAGTGTTGGTTTTGATCTGGTATGGGGAATCGTAACAGAAGATGAAATAGCAAGGAAAATCATAGACCTGTGCAAGTTAATTCATCTTTTCTGCTGGAGCTGCTCAGTTGCTCTTTGCTGGCTTTTGTGCCCGGACTTTACAGGTCGCTTTTGTTCTTGTAATTCTATAACTCTTTGACTTTATTCCTACAAGTCTATAACTTTTTTCAGCTCGGGCGTTGAAATCTAGTTGGTGAGGTGTATTTTTGCAGACCAAAATAGAATTGAGCAACATGTGTTGAGCTCAGACCCTACAAACATATATGTGCTTGCTGTTTACAATACTCTGTCCATCCTTCTACCAGGTAAAAACTTCATCCTTCTAGGTTGAGCTTTGTTGGAATCTGTTTAAAAAAAAAAAAAAAGGCATGGCATTGCCACTTAATATGCGTACAAAGTAGTGCTATCTTGAAATATTTTAACAGTGATTCCCATTGTTGTGAATACCTGTAAGTGGAAACGTTTACCTTGCTGAATCATCCCATTTTTACCCTGGTTTCTCAGGACACTGGTGGAAGTGGCAGATGTCCGTCTGCTGTTTCCTAAGTTTGGCCTCTGTTTAGGAGAGTGCCTTCTTAAACTTTGGCCTCCGAGAGATTCACTCGTCCTTGAACGCGAGATGAAGAAAAACATTTATTAAATTTCTCAAGTCGTTGTTATTATTGTTAAACTCGCAGCCAAAATAGATGCCATGAACCTTTGTGTGCAAACCGGCGTCACAGTAAAAGTGCTGGGTGGGTCTGGTGAAGACTGGGAATTTAGTGTTTGCATTTACCGGCTTGCGCTCTGACATGGAATTAATTCTCCTTCCGTGGCAATTTGCATTATGCTGCTGTCCTTTACTACAAAGTTTTATATCCAGTTTAGAACATTCAATTTGCTCGAGCTCAGCAGTTGCTGTTGGTGTCTGCATGCTGGGCGAGCAGTTTGTGCGAGTGAGGCGCACCGTGACATCCCGAGCATCTGCTGGAGATGGAAAACCTGTTGCACCAAAGCTTGTCCAGTAAGATCTGTGGTCTTATACATTATATTTCGAAGTAAAATCACCGCTGCTGCTCTCAGTGAAGAAAGCCCAGAGGCGATGGCTGTGACGCCAGCCGATTTGTGCCGTCGGTCATAACCGAGCTGCCGTGACAGCAGAGCAAGTCGCCAAGGTTTGTGCTCCTTCGCGCGGTGCCGTGGGATCAGAGGGTTTTCTGCTCGTTGGCCGCAGAGCAGGGCGCAAAGGTCCGTCTGCGCAGGCCCCATGGGAAGATTACTGGAAGGGTAAAGTCGAAGGTGTGTTGTGTCAGAGCTGGCGTGCGGCTGTGCCCTGCTGGTGTGCGCCGCGGCCGCTGCAAAGTCAGCGTACCGATAGCGTTTCCTGCCCGGCCTGCTTAGTCATGCAATTGCAATATTTCCTTCGTGTGCTCCTAGAAAATATTGGTGATATAAGTACGACGTTTAGTCTCCGCTTAAAAATGGATTCATACAGCTGTATAAGTCACGTTTGACTTTCTACAATGCCGTGTGCTCCCGTGGAAATAATTCTCGTTTCTCTTAGGCCTGAATAATTACTGGAATATAGATTTAATGAATATATTCCATGTCCTTCTCTCACTGAATTGAAAATCAGGTGCTTACTGTGGCTCTTTACGTTGTGGTAGCAGTCCGACGAAACCTGCTTGTCAGATACAATTTTACAGCCTAACTAGATTCTGACTCTAACCCTCCTTTTTTATTGAAAAAAAGTAAAGAGTTTGAGAGGTAGAGAAGGGGAGAGGTGAGGTGCGTGGAGTCAGCTGTCCAGAGGCTTTTTGTAGCTCCCTGTTTGACACTCGTGGGCGCAGCTTTAACACGTGGAGGCTCACGTGGGATTCCCCCGCTGCTGAGAACCGAAAGCGTGAGGCCAGCACGGGCTGGAGGGCGATGCCAGCACAATCTGCGCGTTCCTTCGCTGTGCGGGCGCAGAGAGCGGGCCTTGGGAGGAGCTGGGAGGGGGACGCGGTTGTTGGGTGTTCCCACGTTTGGAAGCTGTCTTGGTGATCTGTTCCTCGCGATTTCTTTTTCTGCTCTGCCGGTATGAGGCTACTGTAATGCAGTTTGTGGGTGGCTGGTATTTTAGCTGTTCTCCCATCACACCGGCTTTCGGGCTGTGCTGAAGGGGAAGCCAGAGAGCATTTCTTCAAGGACTGTGGAATGGTGTGGGGAAGACAAGGCTGCTCCCTAGCAGCCTGCTTCTAACTGTTAGAGAAACAACACAAGTCTGCAAATTCAGAAGAGACGGAAAACTTTCAGGCTCGAATTGTAGAAGGCTGTGTTGTAGGATAGATAATTCGTATTATACCTCGCTATTTGTGTTCTTAAAGCTTCACGCTTCTTTGGTAATGACTGCTTTTCTTGAGGCGTTTGTCACTGTTTTGAAAGAGATGACATGACTTATAATCAAGCCTTCTAAAAATGTGCTGAATTTAAACAGCTCAGGCTGCCCGAGCCTACTTTGACTCCTATGAGGATTTTGCTGTGTCCCATACACGGAATTTTACAGATATTTTAGAGGGGAAAAAGCTATTCAGACAGGGACTTACACTAGGATTTTTTTTCCTGACTTGTTTGTTGGTTGTGCCATCACAACGTGGGGCATTAAACATATAAAATACATTTTCTATGTTAAATTAAAGCTGCGGTCAGAGATGTATACATGTTGTGATACAGTTGCTTTTATACCAGTTGGCTTGAAACCCAATAATTCATAGTATATTCTTTTCCCTTAACTTCTTTGTCTAAAGAAAGGTTAATATTTTATTGCTGCAGCCTTACAGGAGGCTGGTGAATAAAAGCTTGAACATCTGAACAAGTGTGGCTGGGAAAAGCCGATGCGGAGTACCAGCAGCTCCCATTTCTGGGTGTAATCGAGTGGATTTTCAGGTGCCGGTCGGGCAGAGCCGGTAGGCAGCAACGCGCGGTACCTCCGCTACAGAAGGCTGGTTTGTGCAGCGCTGGGAGACGTGCAGCACGCGACAGGGGTGAGCAAGAAGCGCTGCTTCCAGGGGCTGACGTCCTTCGTCCCCGGCAAAACCCGAGGACGGCACGTCCCTGGGCGGCGCTGCGTTCCTTCAGCGCCCGGGAGGAAGGTCAGGCTGTGGGATGCGTGTGCTCACCGCTCCGGTCCTTGACACAGGCACGCTCTTAACGCTTGCTGCATGCAGTGATTATAAAAACCAAGGCAGTAAGCACCTGCTGCTGGGAAGATTCGCCTGTAAAGCAAATGCTGTGGGGTCGGGGAGTGACGTGGCTGTAAGGTGAAGCAAGAAAGGAGGCACAAGGAAGCCTGAGAGCTGCTCTGTTGCTTCCTGAGAGTATCCTGCTTGTGAGGTGGGTTTCTGGTACGGGGAGGAGCGGAGGCTTGTAAGGGTGAACTTATTACCAGGAGTGGAAGGCGGAGGGCAAACTTCAGGATATAAATCTTTTATATTTATATGTATGAATGGTGTGGGACGCTGGGATGCCTGGCACACTGAGTGAGGACGGAATGCTACTGGGTAAGCTCTGGTAGAGAAGTGTAACAGTGCCCAGAGTCTGTGCTTTCGGTAACCCAAGCTGCTACAACAGAGCTACAGCTTTGCACCTGATTTCCTCCCAGGTCTCCTTCTCTTTTCCCTTCTCTCTCTGACTGGTGTTTCCTTCACAAACTTTAGGGTTAAAGGGTGTTTGACTCTCACGTTAATGTACCTCCATCACTACGATGTGTTTTCTGCCCTGGACACTGTTCGCTGAAAGGCAACTGGGAAGGATGGTGCAACTACCCCAGCATGAACAGAACTACCCCAGAATGACAGCTGCTTTTATCACGAAGTTACTTAGTTAAGGGAGAGCTCAAGGTAGGAGAAACTCCAGGGTTTGACCAAAGGATCAAAAGGACTGGTAGGATTTCAAGAAGTGGATTTTTCCATGTATCTCTTGACTGGCTTCCTGTAAGGTGCTGGCACCCACCCAGCCTGCAACTGACTCCTGCAGAGGCAGCTGGAGGAGGCAGATAGTATCGGCATGGGAGGGACTGCAGGGGAGCGTGAGTGCAGGGGCGTTTCGTGGCCGGTGAGTTCTGCCAGCTCAGAGCTTCTGTTGCCCCCCTTGCCCCGTGATTTGGGCAGAAGACAGCAGTGCTGCGTCTTAACTGGGATTGCATGTGCTGACTGGCCAGCAGGTCCTGCCAAAAGGGAAGCACGTAATTGGTTTTGCAACAGCTGATGCGGCAAGCAAATGCTCCTTGCTTTTTTGTGCTTCTCACTGGGGGCGCCTTGGTATTGTCTTGTGTACCCTTTCCTTCTCCTGTGGTCTGAGTTCGTATGGCCTGGTGTCCGGCACTGCTGTTGACACTTGCACCACTTCCACCACTTCTAAGTGCAGAATCAACTGCAGCCTTTCTAATTTAAGGTTTTCTTTGTTTCAGTCTCAAGGCACTAGAGCAGTATCTTCCTTTTCAGAAAGAACGGAGCCTGATTAGCTGTAGTAACAACACGTACTCCATTTATCTTATCTTGCTCCTTTCTGTGATTAGCCAAACCCTGTGAACTGAGGAGCACGTGGGTTTTAGTGCAGGCATGTTTGTGGGAGGAGTGGGGCAGCGCAGTATTCATCCACAGGGCCTAGGCTCAACCAGATGAAGTGTGGTATCCAAGACAAGACTGAAAATAGCTGTAAGGTTAACTACTGCAAGGTATAGGTAATTGGGAGACGTGGGCATCTCTTACGGATGACAGAGACGAGGACAGCCACGATCCCTGACCTGGATGCAGATGTGAGTATATAACTCCATATATATAACTCCATACTGCTTTACAGGTTCTGGTGCACAGGAATTATTCAGTGCTGCTCAGACCAGTGAATACTTACGTGCCTCCAAGAAAACACAGCATGTAAAAACAAAACCAACAACTTGTAGACAGTACTGAAGTAGATGTAAAAGTAAAAATGAGAGGTCATGAGGAAAGGCTTTAATATTAAACACGTTGACTTCAGAGAAACGAAGCCAAGTTGCTAGATGAGTGGTGCCTCAGGTGTACTTTGTAGAAATATATTCTGAGGGAGGTCTGCTTCAACTCCGTAAGTGTGATCTATAAAATACTAGCTCTTACCAAGAAGTCACCAAATGAAAGATCTTCCAAGGGAATAGCCATCTTTTTGAGAGCAGCAGTGTGTTAATGTTGGTAGAGTGGTAGTGCTTGATGGGAAAACTCCTAGAGAATGGTTTCAAAGTGGTTTTCAGTTTGATTTGCCATTCAAAACTGAGGATGATCACAATTAGGATTGAAACCAACATGAACTCTGTTTTATGAGTTTATGATCCATACACCTTTTTTGGTTTCCTGGTTGTAATTTATGCTTTGATGATGGACTTGGCTGCGTACGTGTAAGGCATCAGACTTGGTTGCTGTTTTACAATGAACTTGTGAGGCCTTGTATCCTATATTCCTCCTGCTTTTTCAGAGGTTGGTGATTCCAGCTCAGTTAATAAGGGCTGAATACCGAACAACATGCTGGAAGTTAAATTCAAAAGGTTTGAAGCAAAACCAAAGAATTTAGGTGGGAGGGTCCCTCTGCAGGTCTCTGGTCCTGGGTTCAACCTGGAGTTCCCATCCTGTTGCTCAGGGGCTTTTTCCATCCAGGTCTTGAAGCCCTCCAAGCATGGAGGTCACACAGCCGTGCTTCCAAGCCCCTCTTCCAGCCCTTGACTGTCCTCTTGGGGAAAACCGCTTTTCCTGTGTCCTGACAAACCCGCCTGTCTCAGCTTATGACCTCATCTCCCTGCTGCGTGCTTTGGGGAGCCTGGTTTTGGGGATTTACTCCTCACCAGGGCTGCTCCCCAGCCCGTCCTTAGAGAACTGTGCCCTGCATTTGCAAGCAGGTGCTTGGAAAGTTCCTGAGCATCAGGGGTACTGCTGGCTGGTGCTTGGGCAGCACAATCCCCCCGAAACCAGAGAGTTGTGGAAAGGGATTTAAGTAAAAAGGAAGGAGTCCGAGCTGAGGCTAAGAGCACAGGCCCTGTGCCTCACTGCGGGTGCTTGGTGTGCTAATGCAGAGACAAACCTGGAGTACCAAGCCTAGCCAGCTGCTTGGGATGGATTTCCTTAGCACAGCGTTGGTGAAATATCAAAAAGCATTTGAGTTCATCAAGGCCTGGTGTTCCAGCAGCCACCAGAAAGTGAAATCAGGTGAACCGTACTTGGAAGTCTTAGCTTTTAAAGGGATGAACTTGCTCACATATACGTTTTAGGCAGCTCTGTTATCTTGCCAAAGCATATCTGGAGGTCAGCCAAAAAGAAACCACCTGCAGAAGCCATAACTGAGTGCAGAGACCTCAGGCTAGCGGTACTTGTGATGCTTCTTGCTCTAGCACGAGATCAGAAACATCCAGTTTGGATTCCTCTGGATTATTACCAGGTGTACGTTTCGGGTTAAATACGTGTTTGGGGGATTCTCCAAACACAACTCTTAATACAGACCAATTTTGAAACCAGTCTGTCATTAAACAGTTGCTGAGGTTTACAAATGTCTGTGTTGCTCAGGGGAGATCGGAGCCAGCAAATAATCATCCTACACGCCTTTATCAGAGGCAAATGTGAGCTATTTTTAAATATTTGTGCCTTTACTCAGAGGCAGTTGGAGGCTGTGCTGTTCCACATCGTGCAAGGGGCGTGAAACAACCGTGGGGTTTACCTTTATTCCTATTAGCACTAACGAGATTGCAACGTGTGTTTCAGATCCCAAAGAAGAGAAGGAAGAGGAGGAGGTTTCCAGCCTCCTCAGCCATGACGCCGCTGCCAGCACAGCCCGGCCCAGCAGAAGCTGGCGCAGCAGCAGGTCGGCTGCCGCGGCCCGCCAGCGCGACACCGAGAACTCGCGTGCCTCCAGGTCCAAGACCGGCTCCCTGCAGCTCGTCTGCAAGTCAGAACCAAACGTGGACCAGCTCGAGTACGGTACGTGGGCAGCCCTGGCACGGAAGGTAGGCGGTGCCTGAAGACAGGCAGATCCTGGGGACCTCTGAAGGGAGCTGCACGTGGGTGTAACTTGGGGAGCTGTACGTGGCTGGTACAGGCGTGGTGCTTCTGTGTCACGAGCACCTTCTGCCACCGGTGCTCCTGGCGCTGAGTGTTGGTGGAGGTATCTCGAGACAGATGAGCTCACTGCAGAGATCACAGGTTGAAACTTTTACTGGTGACTTTTCCTTTCAGAGGTCACAGAAGAGCATCAGTCTCCAGCTGGAATCAGGTAGGAAGCTCTTGCTTTGTGGTATTTCTTCATATTTAATGTCAAGAAGGGGGAAAAATACAATCTCAAGCTTTTCAAATGCTTGTGACAGGGTTTGTGGGAAGAGTAGAAGTTGTTCTCATGCAGTCCTGACTCTTTATATTTTTGTTTTGGGTTGCTGATGGACTGCAGGTGTCAGGAAGTATGGTTGAAATGTATTTGGTAGGGGGGTGGGCATCTCACCTTGTAGCTTTATTCCTTCTGCAGCAGGTGCTGTAGTTGGTTGGGCTCACAAGAAGGGGCTGCTCTGCTTCGCCTGTCTGCTTTGGCTGTCATTATGCTCCTTAGTCAGTGCAAGCTGTTAGCTTTCCCCAGTCACGTGGGATGAAAAAATGCAGTGTAAAAGTGTCGTTCCCATCCTGTGGGGTGGTGCATGAATATTCCTGCAGTAGTGCTGAAGTTGTTGCCGCTAAGCTCCTCTGTTCTCCTTTTCTCCCATCAGCGATGATGAGGAAGAGATCCTTGTCAGCGAGGAAGAAGTTCCCTTCAAAGACGATCCAAGAGATGAAACCTACAAGCCCCATCTAGAAAAGTATATTAGATTACCTACTTACTGTTTGTAGGCCAAGAACAATTGTGACATCGTAGTTGAACAAGCTTAATATGACCCAGAGAACCTGTGCTACTTGCTGAGGTGGAATGGCTCCCATTGAACTGTTTCCCTACAGCTATCGGGACCATTTTTCTCTAGTGGTCTAGAGCTATTAGGGCCCTGCTGGCTGTCAGGTTCTTCTTTGATCCTACTTCCTGATTAGAAAAATGGGGTTTGATTAAAATAGAAACTACTACCCAGTTCTTGCTTAAATCTGTGTAAAAAGCAGACACTACTTTTTAGTAGTGTGGAAGGAGAGAAGCCCTTGGTGTTAACACGATGAAGAACCAGACGCTGCCAGCCAGAGGTGCTCAGAAGAGGCTAAGAGGAGAGAGGGGCATGAGGGTATCTTTGAATACATGCAGGTGGCCACTTAACATCGGAGTAATGCACTGTATTTGTGTCTCTGTAGGGAAACCCCAAAGCAAAGGAGAAAAGCTGGCAAGGCAAAGGAGGAAAAAGAGAAGCAGAAAGAGATTAAAGTAGAGGTAAAAGAAGAGAGTGAGTTTCATGAAGATGAAGAGCCACCAAGGAAGTGAGTAAAATTCTGTAGCTATACGTACCAGTGTGTATTATATACTTTGCACTCTTGCTAGTGTACAAGAGTGGTTTTTATTGTTGTTTTCCCCTTTCTGGGTCTGAAAGACAATAGGGCAGAGCCTCTTGTTCTTACAGAAGTGCTGCTTCCTAGTGTCTTGCCTGTGTTTGGCAAGGAAAAAGAGTTAATGTTTTCATTTAGTTTAGGCAAAGTTTTTTCAATACTGTGGTTTAGTCAGCCTACCTGGATATGGCCACATCCTGTGAAATACTTCAGAGAGTTTTTAAAAAAACAGGCTTCAGCTGTGATGTCTGAAGTGTGTTAGGCTTACATGTATTTATTAGACTGTTAGAAAGCCAGTCTGGGAAGGCCAGTTCTCTTCTGCTGTGTGCCTAGAGACGGATGGGAGAGCACTCTGTACACATCAAGTGTCATTTTAGTACGTTTGGGACTTACACAACAAAGCTCAGGAAAAACAGCTGGGTTCTCCCTTATTTTGGAGAAAATAAGAGAACAAACTTATATTGCCTAGTTGGTCACTGGTACTTTGAGTGGAGCCTCAAAATACTTGTCCTCTCACTTGAACTCAATCCTGAAGCTTGCCTTCTGGAAAATGAGAGAGAGAATGGATTTGTGTCAGGGTCAAAATCATTCAGGTAGGCTGGAAAAAAAAGTTTTTGTACTTGATCTCATCTGTGAGAAATGGGAGCAAATGTGGCTCCCTCTGCTGGCCTGCGGTGCGGGGCTTTGCACACCTCTGTTTGAACTTCTGGTGCTGTTCCTAAGCTGTAGTGGGACCAATTTACTGTGGAGGGAAGTACAGATGTTTGTATTTTGGAGAAGGTTTTCTCCTCCTAAAGGTAGCTTTCAGAGACTTGTGGTTGTGTTGTTGGACTGGTGCTGCTTTTGCCCATAAGAACCTGTGCAGCTTCTGAAGGCTTGGCTTGAATGCTGAGTGCCTGCTCAGCTTGTTTACTGGCATGGTCTCGCTATCGATAAAGATGTCTCAATACAGTCTAGAAAAGACTCCATCAGCCTGCTGTTAAGTGTCTTGGTGCAGCAGTGTGATCAAGCAGGTGCATTGTTCGGGGTAGAGCTATTGCTGGGGGTTGTATTTTACATGTAAACGCGGGTCTGCTCAGAGCACAGACTTTATTTTGTCTTGACAGGTGTGTAAGCTGTTACAGTTAATTCAGACAACTGAAAAATAGCTGCTAGACTATCAATCCCTTTCTTCCTAGCCTCCCAGACTGATGTGTTTCACATGGTATGAAATGTTGCCCAACAGAGCAGAGGAAATAAAAGGCACTATCAATTCTGGACTGTGTGGGCAAAATTATATGTTTATTAAAAATTCATTAGGAAATGAGAGGGATTGTGAGAGCAAACCACATAAAGCATTTATTTCTCAAGAATATTGCCTTCCTCTGAATCTGCATCAAACTTGGTCTTTATTGATTTATCTAGAGCTTGCATTAATGAGGCGATAGCTTGCTAACTGTCTGCAGCAGGAACCTATAAAAGCAGAATCTTGTGTGCTCACGTGCAGCCTGGAAAGGTCTGAATTTAATCAAGGGCTGCAAGTTGGTTAGACAGTCGCAGGTTTGAAAGAAAAATGTGAAGCATGTCACGCCTGGTAGAGGGTTTTTAAAATAGCAGTTCCTCGCTTTATTGTGGCAGAAGACTTGGTAATTTGTAACCACAGCCTGCTGGGCTGTGGCTGCCTGGTACCTGTTCACTGGTGTTTGATGGGTTGTGAATGGTGGGCGATGTGGGAAAATGTTCTTACTGCTAGGTTTGGCCCTAGTCTTGCAGCCGCAGTTCGCTTGGCTGTATCGGGAGTGGCAGAGTGGTGTGAGATCTGCCACTAGCCACCAAATGTCACGCAGAAAAAAAAAAGCGTGACCCAGGTATCAAAAATGTGAGGGTGTTTCACAGGGACTGCTCTTCTGCATGATGCAGTTGTGCAAATTGCAGGGACAATTCACACGAAGGCCTGGTTACTTGCTTTCCTTAGGGGATCTGCCCATCTACCCCATGAGTAATTACTCCTTTGAAACTCCTTTGAAGCTCATCAGCCACTTTGATCCAGAGCAGGTGCCTGTTTAATTCTGACTTGCTGGGTGCAGTGTTATTTTTCAGCCTAAAATTGCAGAAGAGCTCTGTAGTGTTGTAGCATGCTGCTGCAGTACTGATGTAAAGAAGCCTCTTTCAATTCTCTCTGTAACTGCTACAGGAGGGGAAGGAGAAGAAAGGATGACAAGAGCCCGAGGTTGCCCAAGAGAAGGTAAGTGACACCCCTCTACTCAGTTGGGTTCTGAAGACTTGCTTCCTCTGTGTCCTACACAGATGTTAACTGTCTTAGAGGCATCTCTCTCACACAGTACAGAAATCTGCATTAAAGGGAGGAAAAAAAATAGCATCATGTGTTGACTTCCCTGCTTTCTTTCCCTTTTTTCCCTGTGGGTGTTAAGTTTGATTTCTTCCCAGCCGTTTTTTTAATCTCATCTGAGTTGATCCCTACCTTGGCAGCGTACAAGGTAAGGTTTTGGGGAGCTTTGCCTCTGGGTTTTTTTTCAGTTCTGGTGAGAGCCCTCAGATAGTTCTAGGAACAGAGCAGCCTCTTGGCCAGAATCTCTATAAGCATAGCCCAGACAGGAATACTGGAGCAGTGATCCCTTGCTCTCACGTTACTGAACTGCTCTCACGTTACTGAACTGCACTCACATTCACTTATCTTACGCTGCCTTAGCTTTGGATTTCTCAGCTGACCTCTCTGCTCGTTTCCTACTGGTCTCTTAGGAAGAAGCCCCCGATACAGTACGTCCGCTGTGAGATGGAAGGCTGCGGCACTGTCCTGGCTCACCCGCGTTACCTGCAGGTGGGCTGAGATGTTCTGCTGCTTGGTGGCGTACGTGTGAGGGCAGGGGAGGGCCACCTGCACCAGGGCCTGTCACTGTGGAGGGGGGCCATCTGGGATCAGAGTGCTTCAGCCGTCGTCTTAGCCGTGTAAAGAGAGAGCTTACAACCTTTCGCTCTTCTTTCTCAGCATCACATCAAGTACCAGCACCTGCTGAAGAAAAAATACGTGTGTCCCCATCCCTCCTGCGGTCGGCTCTTCCGCCTCCAGAAGCAGCTCCTGCGGCATGCCAAACACCACACAGGTACAGGGAGGTGGGGAACAGATCCAAACTCCTCCCTGGGTCGTGGAACAGAGGGAGGGTGGGGGGGGGAACCTCCGGTGCTTAAGGAGGGAGTGAAGCTAAGGCAGATGGTACAGACTTGCAGCAGTGGAAGAATATTACTCACTTCTAGATTGCAATCTTTTAAGGAAATGAAAGGAAATGGGCTATAGAGTTCTCGATTCACCCTCTGGCAAGTATCAGTCAGGGGTTCTGTAGAGGGATAAAACGAGCCAAGCTTTATCCTAATTTGCCACCCTTCAGCACTGGTCAGAATGGATAATTAACTCGTAGAGTCTTAATCATGCCTTAACTCTCCATCAGTTTCTGTGGTGTCTTGTGGGACACCTCCTCCCTTGCTGTCTGCTGGCCTCCCAGCGCTTCTCGTTCTGCTGCTTCCTGGGCAGCTCTGCCTACAGCACGAGAGCGGGGAGAGCCAGCAGGTCTGCAGGAGAGTGACGCTGCGACTGGTGTTGCTTTTCAGATCAAAGGGATTACATCTGCGAGTACTGTGCCCGGGCATTTAAGAGTTCTCATAACTTGGCGGTGCACCGGATGATCCATACAGGCGAGAAGCCCTTGCAGTGAGTACCTCTGCCTCTCTCTTACCCTCCCGAGTGACCCGTGGATATATCTGCTCTTGGACTGCTCCGAGAGCAGCTCTGAAGGCAGGGCTGGACCCTGTTCCCGGAGTCCCAGCTCCCTTTAAACACGCAGCTGTAGGAGTGTTTGGATTGCTGCTTGTTGTCTCACCTGTTCCTTCAGGCAGTGCCTCAGATCTGAGGAGCATGAGTAAGCCCCTGTAAATATCTCTGGAAGGGCTGGCGCCGAGGTGGCATCCCATGTTAACGAGCCCCCGCTGCTTTCCTGGGCCGCCTCTTTGCCCCTGTCTACACCGACGCGTGCCGATGTCCCTTTGTTGTGACCTCCCCCTTCTCCCCTTCCCCAGGTGTGAGATCTGTGGGTTCACCTGCCGGCAGAAGGCCTCCCTGAACTGGCACATGAAGAAGCACGACGCCGACTCCTTCTACCAGTTCTCCTGCAACATTTGTGGCAAGAAATTCGAGAAGAAGGACAGCGTCGTGGCCCACAAAGCCAAGAGCCACCCCGAAGTGCTTATCGCTGAAGCACTGGCTGCCAACGCAGGTGCCCTGATCACCAGCACTGACATCCTGGGCACTAACCCCGAGGCCATCGCGCCGCCCACCGATGGCCAGGGCCTCCCCCTTCTTCCCGACCCACTGGGAAGCGCTGCCCCGGCGGATTGCCTGCTGCTGAACCCCGACGGGATGCCCAAGACGTATTGCGGCGGGGCGGAGCGCGTGAGCCTGGTGGCTGACGGCAAGCTCTTCGTGGGCAGCGGCAGCAGCGCCAACCCAGAAGGGCTGGTCATGAACACAGAGATCCTGGGAGCCACCACGGAGGTGCTCATCGAAGATTCAGACTCCACTGGACCCTAGTGGGCGGGGAGCACGTGGGTGCTGGGACAGCTCGGACTCTGTATTTAAAAGGAAAAACAATGGAGACGCGTATTGAAAGAGAGAAAAGCAAAACTTAAAATACTAGTAAATAACCGAAGGGTCTGCTCTCCTCCGGCGTGGATCACGGCACGTCCTCTTTCTCCCAACCACTTCTGTCTTGTCACTGCTCCTTTGTAGGAAAGGGGCACATGCTGCCGTTACCAGAGCAAGTTGGACCGAGCGACGGATTTCTCCGAGGGAGGGGGAATGGCCGAAACCCTTCGCTCTGCCCCAAAGCAGATGCCTTTCTTGACGTGGCCCCACTCGGAAACTAGAAAGCATTTCGATGCGCTCTGGACGAGTTTCTTAGGACTCCCTTCCGCCCCGTGGTCCCAACTTCTATGCATCACTGCACTCTGGTCCTTGCAGTCTCGTTCTTCTTCCTGGGGCTGGGAGGTTGGCTTGGCACTTTAGGCCCCCTCGGCAGGGCGAGCTGTGGAGGAGCGCGCGTCCCCGGCCTCACCGCACTCCTCTGCTCTGTCTCTGGCAGGAAGTTGAGGGAACGCCCTGGCTCGTAGATCATGTTTGCTTGGAGAGGCCCCGGGGGCTACGGGAGCCCTGCGTGGGAGAGGCAAGGAGGAGCATCCCAGTTTGACGACAGTAATTTGCACTTTGAACATGTTTCGTTTTTGTGTTGTGGTAACGAGATTCCTTATTTATTGATTAAAAAGGGTCGGTATTTTTTAGTTCTGTTCTCGGTGGGTGGGGGTGGAAGGGGTTCGGGCTGTTCCCCGGGAGGCTCCTTCACGCTAGGGAGTCGCAGGGAGCATGCCGTGCCATCCTGACAGCCGCTGGGAGGAGAGCTGAGGGAAGGCAGTGTTCGGGAGTCAGATCTCTCTCGTAGCTTTTCCAGAGTAGAGGGAGAGCCCCCGGAGAAGAGCCTGTTTGCAGTGGGAGTCTTTGCGGCAGCGTTTTAGCAGGAGGATGAGGTGAGTGCTGGAACAGCTGGCTCTGGTCTCCTTCCCTCCCAGCTCCTCGCATTAAGTGCTCTTTCTGCGTCCCCTGACTCCGTAGCCTCGCAGGGAAGGACATCGTTAGCCAGGAACTTGTTCTCGTGACTTAGGGCCGTTGTGAGCCGCTTGCTGGTGGGGGATGCTGTGCTCCTCATCCACCTCTGCCTCTCCTTTCCGGGTCTAGACAAAAGATACAGGAGCAGAGACCGGGTACGGTCGTCTCAGGCGAATTTATCCAAGGCAGTAGGCTGAGGGAGGAGGAAGGGGCCGTCGGCTCGCTCCCTGCCTCCGTTCTGGGGAGCGTTGTGCAGCTGTGTGCTCAAAGCTCCTCGCTTCGGCACAAAACGCCCCTGCTTTCCACGGAGCCTTGTAGTTTGAGTGTCGCCTGCTGGCGTAGCTGGGACAGACCTGAACCCTCGGAGAGGCTTGCATAGGATGTGACACGTCTGGTATTTAGACTCGGATCTTTTTCGCTCTGTTCTCTGAAACTGTGTGTGGAGACTCAGTGGCCTTGAATTCTTAGTGTTTTTTTGGAAGAGGTGAAAAATAACCTGGGCTTTTTGTTTGTTTACTTGTTTTCTTTTTTTTTTTGGTTGGGTTTACGTGCTTGGAACAGAGCCCAAGTGTTTTGTCCAAGCGCACGGTCAGCAAAATCGGTCTGTAACAGCAGCCAGGCAAAATCGGGTATCTGGGGTCTGGAGAACAGCAATAAAATGTGGAATTCAATTGGAAGCTTTTACAGGAAACTGACTCTAAACACCCACTCTGTCCCCTGTGCTGCCTGGAAATCCAGCTGTGGCCCAAGCCTGACAGCTTTTACGGGGTCACTTGTCCTGATTTCCCCTTTCCCTTCCCCACTGACGTTGAAGTCTGTGTCTGAACAAGCCAAAACGCTTCTGGTGGTGGGGTGCTTTGTGCTCGGGCAGTTCGCAGCCCCGGCGTCTTGGTGTGAGCATCCAGGGTGTGAGCATCCCCTGTTCCTTGAGTGTGGCTCCCGTGCTTCTCCTGGGGGTAGGCAGGAGGGCTGCAGCACCCCTGGGCAGGCATCTCCTGGAACACCACGCACGACAGGCACGCAGTGGGGTGGTGGTGAAGCACACAAACCAGTTTCCTTAGTTGGGGTGATACAACCTCTTGCTTGGATCAATTTGTTGTGATTTCCAGGGGGGAGTTTTAGGGTGGCCAGCTAGTTTTCCCCCTCCCCACACCCCCTTCCTAGCTAAAGGGTCACCGCACAGCCCAAAGAAGATCAGACCCAACCATGATGGTTTCACCCACCGGCAGCGAGGGTCTCCTGCCCAGGGCCGTGGGTGTGAGTGGGGGCAAACACCTCTCCTGCCTGGGATCCCACTGCCCCTAGGGGATGTGCCAGTGTAGTAGGGTTTTGCTATTTTCCCCCAGGTTGCTGCAGCCCCTCTGCTGCTTTTCATGCCCTGCCACCGCCCCCGCAAGAGGTGCGGAGCAGGCAGAGCCTTGCACAGAACACTAAACTAAAGGGAGAGCTTGGGCTTTTGTTCTCCGAGATCGACACTAAAATGCTTCTGGGCCACCAGCTCGCTCCCTACCGGTGCTGCGACACTCAGCACCTGGCTGGGAGGCGAGGGAGGCTGCCTCGTCCTGCGCCTGCCCCGAGCAGAGCAGCGCAGTTGTCAGCGGCTGCGGGATCAAGCAGCTTGCTCGCCTCCCACCTCATTCCTGGCCTTGAGACCTCTGATCCCTGCCTCGCCCTCCAGTGCGCCCCCTCATAGCTTCCCTTTTTCTTTTTCTGGTCTCGGCGGGTTGCCTGTCTGTCCTCTAACCACAGCCTGCTCGCCCTGCTGCAGGAGAGACTGGTGTAACTCCTTCCCTCTCCCCTTCCATGCCCTACAACTGACACAGCCCTCCTGCTGCCCCTTCCCTCAGCGTCTCTCCTTCACTCGCATGCAGTTTGCTTCAATAAATTATTGTAGTAGTTTGCAATAAACTTTTTTTTGTATTTTCCCCTGTATTTATTTATTATTATTTTTTTTTCTCCTCCCCGGGAGGGAAGCCAGGGCCTGCAGCAGGGTGGGCTGGGGGTAGGGGCCTTGGCAGTGCTTTCTGCAGTAGCCACCAGGTGGCACCGGTGCTGCTGGGCTGGCCTTGGGGGGGCTGGGGGTTGCCCCCATCCCCACTAGCCCCTAGTTCCCCCCCGGTGGCCCTCAGTCCCCCTGGTAGCCCTGAGCCAGGGCAGGGCTCATAGCGGTGCGGTTGTAAAGGGAAGCTGCTTTTCAACTCTCATTTTTCTCTTAATCTGGGTAACACGTAACTGAAATAAACATCTTGCGGAAAAAGCAAATAAACCCAAAAAGGGCTGGTTTTTGTGTGGTGCTCGTGTTTGGGGGGGGTGGATCAGGGGCCTCCTACTCCGTGGCTCTCCTTCAGGGCAGGCCCCTGCAGGAAATGGTGGCTGGGTTTGGGGGGGCCACGCAGCAAGAAGAGGGCAGCAGGCAGGACCCTAAAGCTCCGAGGGCTTTGGGGTGCAGCCCTGAGGGCTTTGGGATGAAGAGCACCACATCCCACAGCTGGGGCCGGGCGTCCCCCTGTCCCCTGTGCCCTGCTCAGGCCCCAGGCTGCAGTCCCCGCTCAGCTGTTGAGCAACGTCCCGGCTTTGCTCGCCTCTTCCCGGCAGTGGTTTCCTGCGCTCCGGCCTGAGTAGGGGGAACGGGGCCGGGGCCGGGGGCTCAGCCCGGTGCTCATTTCGCTGCGGGGAGGCTGGAGAGGGTCTGAGCCGGGGCTGGGAGAACCTCCTGCTGCTGCTGGGCGAGCCTGTTCCGGGCAATAGGCTTAAAGAGTGGCAAAGCGTGGGGGGAATTAGGGAAATAATCTGTCGCTGTTGATCCCAGAGGCGGGAATTTGCAGCGTCGTGCCAGGCCCCAGGCGCGGAAGAGGGGGAGAGCCGGGCCAGCGGACGCGTGAGCAGAGCTCCCGGCTGGAATGCACCAGCTCAGCACGGGATTGTCCTTCCCGGGCCAGGCGGGCGCCGCGCCGTGAGCCCGGAGCCCGGGACGACCGCCTGGGCCATGGCAGCAGCAGACACCCCCTCGGCCACCACCCTCCGGCGCCGTGACTTGTGCAGCCGCGGCATCCGCCTGGCCAGGAAGATGCGTTCGGACGTCGCCGACCTCCTGGACATCTACGTGAGTTCATCTCTGCCCGCGCCCCGAGGCTGCTGCCAGCGGGGTCTGGGTCTGACGCCGGGCGGCTGTGACGGGGCACGGGGCCGCTGGCACGCGGCCGAGCTGCTGAGCTGTGGGACGAAATGCTGCCGACGCCTCGGCCTTGGGGTCTCAACACAGTGGACTGATGCTTGGGTGATCCCCTGCCTCTCAGCATCTGCCCCTGTGCCCAAAATCACCTTGGCATGCACCACGGCTGGGGGCAGCGGCGGGGGGCTGCTGAGGGTCCCCGTTTCTCCCGGCACCACTGAGCCCCGGCTGTTTTTTTCCCCGTGCAGGTGGAACGGCAGGGCTTGGACGCCTCGGTCAGCGTGGCGGCGGTGGAGGGGGTGCCGGCGGCGGCAGCGGAGCACTGGAGCGAGCAGACGGGGACCCAGCGGCTCCTGGACAACCTGGCGGCGTACCGGGCCTTCCGCACGCTGCTGGCCCAGATGCTGGAGGAGCAGCGGGAGCAGCTGGGCGACGCCGACGCCGCGCTGGGCCGGGCGCTGGCGGCCGTCCTGCTGCAAGTCTCGGCCTTCGCCTACCACCTCGAGGAGCTGCTGGAGCTGGAGAGCCGCGGGCCCCCCGGCGACGAAGGGGACGGGCCCCCCGCGCCCCCTCGCCTCAGCCTCTTCGAGCAGAAGCTGCGGGGCCTGGGGGTGCTGCGGGAGCTGGCCCAGTGGGCCGTGAGGTCCGTGAGGGACCTGCGGCAGCTCGCCCGGCCCGGCCCCGGCGCCGGCTCAGCCCCTGGCCTGGCCGAGGGCCAATGATGGCCGCATGGGTAGCAGGGAGCCTGGGTCTGGTTAGGGTTTAGCAGGGGGGGGTCAATCCAGCAGGACTCCTTTCCCACCCCTGCCGAGGGCTGCTCACAGTCACAGGGGATTTTGGGGTGGGGGGCGGACGGGGGAGAGCACGCCACTAACCCCAGAGCCCCCACGCTTTTGGTGCCGTTCCCTGGGGGCTCCCTTTCCCAGCTAGGGAAGCAGAGGCACGGGGAGGGAAGCCCTGGAAGGACAAGGCTCGGGATGAGTCTGGCTCTGCGTGCCAGGGGTTTGCAGGTCCCAGAGGCCGGGGTCCTTCGTGAGCAAGGACAGGGCTAGCCTGTGCCGTGAGACTTGCTTGGTTGCTGCCTCTTTTCATGGCTTGATGCTGCTTCACGAGGAGGGGAGCTGTGGTGGGGCTCTTGTAGAGGCAAGGCAGGAGCAAAGGGATGTGAAAATAGCACCTGGTGAAAGGAATTGTGCCCCATTTGCAAAACCCAAGGCTTTGTCTCCTTCAGGTGGTTCCCTTTCCTTCCCCGCCAGCTGCTCCTGCCCAATTTGTGTTCTCTGTGCGTTGAATTTCTGCGCTAACTGCTTGGGGGCTCGTTGAGGAGGGGTTGGTGGGGGTTTGAGCAGGGGGGCATTTCTCAGCTGCTCCGACAATACAACAGAGAGGATCTGTTAACCGAAGGCTGACTTGGAAGACCCTCCACAAGGATGTTGGTGCCTCCAGGCCACAATTAGGACTGGAGATGGCTTGGAGAAACTAACAGCCCCAACCTGCACCTCATACCCTGCGAAGGGAGCAGCCGTGAGGCTTCTCAGCTGCCCTGGCCGTAGTTTTTTTTTGTTTTTTTTTGTTTGTTTTTCCCTTTATGGCTATGATGGCTGTTGGCTGCTGAGTGAATAAAGTGCCTGGGAGATCTCCTGGGGAGCCGTGACTTCTTGGAGGAGGAGTGACAGTGGGACTGAGCCTCGCCAGGCTCTGCGTGCGCTGCCCTGCTCCTACCCCAGCCAGCGCTTCTCTCCGTGCCTGGGTGGCCTTGGGAGGGTCCCTCCCTGTGGGGTGAGGGGTTTGGGAGGGACGGCATGCTCTGGGAGGAAGCTCAAGGAACTGGCAGAGGTGGTGGAGTTCACCAGGGAGGTATAACCAGCATCGTGCCCTGTCCCCGTGTGCCTCTGCCTTCCTCCCTGCCCCCTGAGAGCAAAGCAGGGGGTCCCTGTTCCCTGGGGTGCGGGGGGAAAGCCTGGGAGCGTGGTGTGGGCACGAGGCTTGGAAATGCCCAGCCAGCCCTGCACAAAGCAGCTTTGTCCCCGCGGGCGGTGGAGGCGCCGGGCACAGCGCCTGCTGCAGCACCAGTGGCGTCTGCAGGGGCGTGGGGGGCACTGCGGGGGGGCAAAGGGCAGGGCAAACGGGGCCACGGGGCTGGGGCTGCCCCGTGGGGCGAGGGTGCCCAGCGTGTGGGGTGGGAGGGCGCCCGCTTTTGGTGGGTGGCAGCCACAAGGCAGGACGTGCACCTTCCATGTTATAAATTGCTTCATACATCACATTCCTCACCGCTGCTTATTGCCTGACATCTGCTTTGCAGCTCGGATCGGATTATTTGCAATGTTTCTACCGCCGTGCACTTGTGAACAACAATTTCTGGCTTTTTTTTTTTTTTTTTCGGGATTAGTCGAAGTCCCTTCTCCAGCAGATGTTTCTCTCTGCCATGTCTTGTTTGCTCTGTGCACTTGTCACCAACTTTCCTTTCTCCTCGTGCCCCCTCGAGCTCAGCAGAGGCCAGGGGCTCACCCCCTCCCCTCCCGCTGCCCCTCACCCCCCACAGGCAGGAACCACACTTCCGATCCCATGTTCCTTCTGGGACACAGGATGGACAGCAGGTGGGAACAGCTCCCTTTCATCCTGCACTGCCCGAGCACCCTTAATGTCCCTGGGGGCCGTGGGGGGGGCCCACAGCCCTGGCATGGGGCCCTGCAACTCGACCTTTCTGGAGCACGGCTTGGTTTACGAAGCCAGGGTGGTGCTGGCGATGCTTCGAGATGGCTGCCACCATAACCAGAGCCGGCGTGAAAAATCGAGCTGTCACCAGCCCCCCCGTGGCCCGGCTGATGTTCGCTGCCAGCTGGGCGAGCGGCCCCAAGCCCGGAGCTCTCCCTGCCAGCAGGCCCCAAGCGCGGCACAGCTGTGGTGACACCCGAGCCCCTCGGGTTTCAATTTCATGTTTTCAGCTGAAACGCAGATGAGGACCATGAAGTAAACGGTTCTGGCGAGAGCTGGCGGCATCTCGTGGCTAGCCTCCCAGGATGGCGGTAGCCACGTGGCTAACAGTAACCCACCAGGATCGTGCTTTGGGACAAGAGAAGGGATTTGCGGTGCTGGTGGCAGTGGGAGGTGGGCCGGGGGGGCTGGGGGCTGCACCGTGGGCTCTGCAGCACTGGGGGAGCCCCCACGGGCAGGGTGACGATGGTGGGGCACTTCGGGTGCATTTTTTGCCTGAGCAGGGCTTGTGAGAGGTGTTTGCGCCCTCACCGAGGGAACGAAGCCAGGAGGGTCGGGATTCACCCTCCTTGGGGACACCAAGCTCTATGGTGGCATTTCCAGACGCACGAGGAGGCACAAAAAGCCTTTCTTCGTACTCAGTACGTGAGATTTTGGGGTTTTGGGTGACATTTGTGTGGCGCTGCTTCCCTCTGGCCTCTCCAGCAGCAGCCCTGTGTTGCAGCAGGGGGGGAGCCCCCCAAACCACCCCAAGGATGTGTTTAATTCCCCAAACCCAAACGTTTGGGTTGGGTGTGCCTGGGGGCGAGTTGCGTAGGTTTTAAACCTGCACAGGCTTTCCACCTGTAGGTGGGAAGGATTTCCTCAGTTTCCCCAGGGGGTGCTTGCCTTGCTCCAGGTGAAAACCCAGCGTGGGCTCGCAGTGGCACCACCAGCATCCCATGAAGCCCCCCGTTCCTGCAGGAAAATGCACTCCCAGGGACGATGGGGCGATTTGCTCCACCTTCATCATTTTCCATCCCCCCTATTTGTCCCGTGTTCACAGCTCAGCATTGCCCCAGTCAGTCCCCACCTGCTTTATTTCCTCTTTTTGCCCCTAGTTACATCTTCCCTGATGGCTTTTCATCGCAGGCGGCGGTGGCAGACACTCCATGGGCTGGGCAGTGCCTGGAAAACAGTATTTATTGCCTGGAAAATAATATTTATCGCCTGGAAAATAATATTTATCACCTGGAAAACAGAATTTATCAGGAGCTGAGCTCTCAGTGATGCCCTACAGCCACAGCACCCCCGGGGTCCCCGTGTCCTGGGGGAGGGTCACCCCCGACAGTGGCAGTGTGGGACATGGGATTTGCCAAAATCCTGCGGGTGCAAGGCGTGGGGGCAGCGTTCCTTTATTTTTTTGGGGTGATTCTCCCCAAAATGGGCCAGGATGGGAAAATGAAGTCCGGTGGGTGCCGGTGCTGGTGCTGGGGGGCTGCGGGAGCCCAGCCCGGGTGCCCCTGGAGGTGCGAGGCTAATGTGGGGACACCTCCGGCGTTGCCTCAGTGTCCCGGGCGGATTTTGGGGTGTCACAGAGGGGCTGCACCCCGCCGCCCCCCCCCCCCCCCCCCCCCCCCAGCAATGGCTCCTCCCGGCTGCCCTCCCCCCGGGGCGAGATGGTCGGCGCCGCGGGGGGCGTGGCCTCGTAGCAGTGGGGGCGTGGTCACGTGCCGACGGGGGCGTGGCCACGGAGCGTTAGGGGCGGGGCGCTGTGGCATTGGGGGCGTGGCCTCGAGGGGCTGTGGGCGTGGTCACGGGGGGCGGGGGGCGTGGCTCTCCGTGGCGCCCCGCCGCGCGCTGGCGCGGGCGCGGGAACGGGGCGGGCGCCGCGGTGCGGAGCGGAGCGGAGCGGAGCCGCCTCCCGCTGCCGCCGCCGCCGCCCCCGGCCGGGGAGAGGCGCTGCGCTCCGGCCCGGCGCTGAGCCGCGGCCTTCCCCTCCGCGCCCCCTCGGCGGACGGCCCCGGGGCGGGGGCAGGCGGGCGGGCAGCCCCGCGGAGCATGCGGGAGCCGGCGGGGCGGGCTGCAGCGGCGGCGGGGCGTCTGCGGCGGGGAGCGGGAGGAGGTGAAGGGGGCTGAGGCGGCGGGGAAGGGGGCTGAGGCGGCTCGGAGGAGCGATGCTGCTCGCTTCGGCCGTGGTGGTGTGGGAATGGCTCAACGAGCACGGGCGGTGGCGGCCCTACAGCCCGGCCGTCAGCCACCACATCGAGGCGGTGGCCCGCGCCGGGCCGCGGGCGGGAGGCAGCGTGGTGCTGGGCCAGGCCGACAGCCGCCTGGCGCCTTACATCATCGACCTGCAGTCCATGCACCAGTTCCGCCAGGACACCGGTGAGTGAGCCCGGGACGCACCGGCCCCGCTCCTTGCACCCTGGTGAGGGGCTGCACAGCCCGGCTGCACCGTGCCGCTGGGCTCCCCGGGCTGGCGTTGCTTTGCTCGGCATTGCTTGGCACTGCGAGCACCTGCCTGGTCCTCCCCGGGCTGGCACCGCCTTGCTTTGCATTGCTTGGCACCACCAGCACCGCCCGCTCCTCCCCACGCTCCCTTTGCACCGCACGGTGTCACCGAGGCCCTTCCAGCCCTGCCCGGTCTCGCCCTGCTTTGTGCTCCACGCCTGCAGCCGCACCGCATCGCGCTGTGCCTTGCTGCCGGGTCCCATCCGGCGCTGCCCGGTCCTGCCCAGGCCCTCCCGCACCGAGCTGCCTGCGGTTGTGCTGCCAGCTCTCGGCTGCCCCGCTCAGCCAGGTGCTTTCCTGCCCGGCCCGACTGATCTGGCATCGCCCTGCGTTTTCCTGGTGCTGTTTTACATCGCGCTGCTTAGCGTCGGCTTGCATCGGGCGGTGCTTTGCTGCCAGGTCCTGCGTTCCCTGACCTGGAATTGCTTTGCGCTGTGTTGTCAGGCCCCGATCTGGAGCTCTGCTGTACCGTGCTGCCTTTCTAAGTCCCGTATTGCTTTGTGCTGCCTTCTTCTGCGTTACATCCCCTCGCCCACCCTGCTATTGCCCTGCTGCACTCCCGGGTGCTGTGCTGCGTCGCGCTGCCCGCTCGGGGGGTTGCATTGCCGGGCCCCCTATTGCATCATGCTGAGCTCTGGATTTGCATTGCACCACCCTGCCCTGCCTGACCTAGAATTGCACAGCTCCGCTTCGCGCTGCCTGGCGCCGTGCTGCTGGCCCTGCTGCCGGCTGGCCTGGTGATGCCCAGGCTTGTCTGCTGCTGACCTGCGTTACGCCATCCCCCCCGGTCCCTGGGTGCTGCCTGGTCTGACCTGCGTGCCTGCAGCCCTTCGCTGGGTCGTGCTTCCCGGCCTCCTCTGCTCCTCTGCCCTGTTGCAACCTCCTGCCTTTTCCCCCAGCGCTGAGCCGGCCACCGTTGTGCTGCCAGGATCATGCCCACCCCCTTCAGACCCTTCCTCTGGCCTTGCCCCGTGTGCCTGTCTCTGTGCTTCCCCTGAACCCGGCGCTGCGTGCTGCTGGGGGGACAAATCCTGCCTTGGGGCATGGCATGCCACGGGGGGTGCCTGGGTTGGGGGCACGGGCAGGTGGGGCTGTGCCCGGTTGAGGCAGAGGCAGGTTTGGGGGGACATACAGGGGGAACGTGAGCAGGCGTGGCTGTCCCCAGGGTGGGGAGCACGGACAGGTGTTAGGAGATACGCAGGGGGTGAGCGCAAGGTGCGTGAAATTAGGGACACAGGTTTTTGGGGGTGGCTGTCACAGGGGTTTGGGCCCCTTCCCTCCCCAGGCACCCCCATAATAATAGTAGGAAGGGGGCCTGGCAATGTCCCTTGTCCCTGGGCGGAGGACAGCCTGCTCTGGGGGCTGGTGGGGGTCGTGGTCGTGGGGACAAGGGACCTTTGCTGCCCGGGGACAGCTTTCAGCGCCATCCGTCTGAGGGCTATTGTCGCCTGGGGGGAGGAGGCCTGAAAGGGGGATTGTTCTGCTTCCCTCCGGGTTGCCGGGAATGTTGGTATTTTGGGTCATTAAACAGCTCTGATTTGGGGGGGGGTCGTGACCCTGGCAGGCCCTGAATAGCTATTGTCCCCTTTCTTCCCCCGCTGAATGGGAGGCTGGCGGCCCTGCGCTGCGCTGGGGGGGCCGCGCGGTTTTCCCACACCGTGGCCGGGGAGGGACCGCCAGATGCCGCATGCCATCGCTCGCACCGCACCGGATTAGGATAAATCACCGCTGTGCAGCGAGGCCCTGCTCCCCTCCGGCCCTCCTTTGTGCCACCGGGGCTGGCAGCCGTTCTCCCCCGGGTGCCCCTTGGCAGGGTGGGACAGGTGGCCCGCTTTGCTTATTTTTAGCCCGTTTTTTTTCAGGGGACCTGGTCCTGCGTGGCGACTGATGGTAGTGGGCATTTCCAGTGGAGGGCTGGGGGTTAAAAGGGACTGAAATTCCTGCGGGACTTAAGGGGAAGAGCAGTGCAGGAATGCTCGTGGTTCACCCCGGTGCCAGGGTGCCGTGGGCTCACCGCCTCGTGGTGGAAAGCTGGAGAACAGGACTAGTGATTTCTGCTCCCTGAGCTTCCGCGTTCCTATGGGAGCAAGCGATGGGATTTTGCAGAAGGGTGTCGTGACTCCACTGGCATGGGGGCAGCGATGTTCATGAGCTCACCCGATTTATTAACCAAACAACCCTGGGTCAGGGGAGAGCTAGAGGCGTGCTCGGGACAGGACACCGAGGCTGGGGACAGCCACGTCCAGCCTGTCCTTGTGCTGCTGTGAAACAACCCAGAGAGGAAGGCTTTTCCCTTGACTTAGCGCAGTGGAAAGGAAATACCTAGCGAGAGTAGGTGCAAGCCGCAAAGCCTTTGTGCTTTGCTCTCCTGCCCCACTTGGGCACTTGCTGACGGAAGAGCAGGGGCTGAGGCACAGAGCCCTGCTCCAGCTCCTTTACTCAGCCTTGCGGGGGTTTTCCTCGTGCTGCTGGCTGGGTTTTCACTGCAGGACGTTTCTGCAGCTGCAGACTGTGGGGCTGCCCTGAGCCCCTCTCCCCTGCTGGTGCACATCGCCACTTCTGGGCGCAGGTGCCGTGCCGTGGGGCTCAGCGCTGCCTCTTGGCTCCTAAAGCTCTTATTTCCCTCTCCTGGCCCAGAGCTGAGAGGCGGACGGGGCCGTGTCGTGCCCGTCAGGAGCCTGGGGCATTCCTAATTTCACCCAGCTTCTAAGGGAGGCTCCTGGACCAGGTTTTGCTGCTAAGCTTGTGGTTGTGTGTCCCCATCGAGGCTGTGCCTCTGCGAACCTGAGCCTGGGGAAACTGAGGCAGGGCGGGGACAGCAGCCACGCCAGAAAGCCGTCCCGTCCCCACACGGAGCAGCACCAGCAGGGCAGGTTGGGGTGGTTTCGTGGCGCTCCCTGCCTGCGGGTCGGTGCCTGATAGCATCTGTGTCACCCCCCCCGGCAGGCACCATCCGCCCGGTGCGGCGCAGCTACTACGACCCGTCGTCGGCACCGGGCAAGGGCGTCGTGTGGGAGTGGGAGAACGACAGCGGCTCGTGGACGCCCTACGACATGGACGTGGGCATCACCATCCAGCGCGCCTACGAGAAGCAGCACCCCTGGGTGGACCTGAGCACCATCGGCTTCTGCTACGTCATTGACTTCGCCACCATGGGCCAGATCAACCGGCAGACCCAGCGCAAGCGCCGTGTCCGCCGCCGCCTCGACATGGTCTACCCGCTGGTCTCGGGCACCCTGCCCAAGTCACAGTCGTGGCCGGCCAGCCCGGGGGCGGCCGCGGCCCCCCCGGCACCCACCTGCGCCTGCCCCCAGTGCCTCCTGGTCATGAGCGTCAAAGCCGCCGTGTCCGCGGGCGGCCTCGGGGCTGCCACCCTGCAGCCTCGCAAAGCCCCCCCCGCACCCCCCGCAGCCCCCAAAGCCCCCGCGCCAGCCCCAGGGGCCAAGGCAGCCGACGGAACGGCCGCGGCACGCGGCTCGCTGAAGGTGCTGGCCTCCCAGGGGGGCCGGCAGCAGGCGGCCAGCACGCCGGCGCTGAGCTCCGTCGTCTCCGCCGCCAGCCCCCCCGGCCCTGGCGCCGGCAGCGGCAAGGCATCCCGCCCCGGCCTCGGCACCCTGAACCGCAGCCACCTGCAGCGCCTGGCCATCGCCCAGTCCCGGGTGCTCATCGCCTCCGGGTGAGTCCCGCCGGGTGCGAGCGAGGGGGTAGTTGCGGGGAGAACGGGGGATGTGTCCTTCTCTGACGTTTTCCTGCATCCCTGAGCCTGAACGGGAGGTGTCCCGTGGGCAGAGGGGTCTGCTGGCCCCTCCTGGGGGCACCCCAGCACCCTGCGCGGGGTGGGTGGAATAATTCAGGCTGGAAAAGAGCTCTGAGATCATCGAGTCCAACTGTCGGCCTGGCGCTGCCGAGCCCCCCGCTCAGCCCTGAGCACCGCCGCGCCTGGTGGAGCACAGTGCTGCATCTCAATGAGGGGCCGGGGGTGCGTGGGGGGCAGCACAAATACCAAAGAAAAGGCATTCAGGGCTCCTTGAGAAGGGGTCCTGCCAGGCCCCTGGCCTACAGAAGACACTTTTTTTTTTTTTTTATTCCTGGGGGGGTTGGGATCATTTAATGAGCCTGTTTTTCCCCTTTGTCTGGCCCTGCCAGCAGCCTTCTGTCACAGCCTGGCCCCTTTCCTCTCCCTCCCTGTCCCCCCCTTCCCTCCCTACTCCTGACCCACCAGGAAACTTTCCCATGGAAGAGAAGCCTCGGGGAGGAGGGGGGGGGAAGCAGCCACAGCTACGTGGCTGTAGGAGAAAGGAGGGGAAAAAAAACCCACAACACAACAGCCTGGCAAGCAGCGACAAAAAGGGGCCGTGAATAGTTGGAGACGCAGGCGGGGTTTCTAAAGAGCCGGAGAAAAGGCAGCGGCGGGGCCGGGGGGGCACGTTGCCCCCCATGGGGGATTCTCTATTTCCAGCCAGGGCCTGCTCAGTTGCTCAGGCAACTATTGTCTGGTGCCGGGCCTGGCTCGGGGGGTGAGGGATGGGGACGCCGTCTGTGGGCCCTGACATGGCCTCCGTGGACTCTCCGCAGGGTCCCCACCGTCCCCGTGAAGAACCTCAACGGCTCCAGCCCCGTGAACCCCGCGCTGGCAGGTGAGGATGGGGCCGTGGGGGCCGGCGGGTGCTTGCCGGGGAGGTTTCTGGGGGGATTCTGGAGGTTTGGGGTCTTGTTGCTTAGTGCTTTTCCCCCCTTTTCCCCTGCGCAGGCATCACAGGGATCCTGATGAGCGCGGCGGGGCTGCCCGTCTGCCTGACGCGGCCGCCCAAGCTGGTGCTGCACCCGCCGCCTGTCAGCAAAAGCGAGATCCAGTCCATCCCTGGCATCTCCCACACCTGCCGCAAGACCACCAAGAAGCAGGCCAAGAAGGGTGAGACACGCTTGGCCTCTTTTTCACCTTTGGTCCCCTGTGGGCCCCGTCTTCTGCCCCAGCAGGGGATTTCTCCAGCGCCTCACTCCAGGCCCTCCGACTCTTGTTCCCCGCAGGTAAAACCCCCGAGGAGGTACTGAAGAAATACCTGCAGAAGGTGCGGCATCCACCCGATGAGGTGCGAGCAGCAGGGGCTGTCCGGGGTCTATTTGGGATGTCCACGGGGCATTTTTATGTGGGACGAGTCACTGGGGACGTGGGCAATGGGGGTCTATGGTGGCTGTCCCCTGTGGTGGCACAGGCTCCCTGCCCTCCTCAGGGTGGGGAGGTTGATCCAGGGGCACCCACCAAGGGCATTGGCCCGGTGTCCTGGCGCCGCCGGCTCAATCAGGTCTGTCTGTCTGTCTTTTTGTCTGTCTGACCCTTCTCCCCATCCTTGCAGGACTGCACCATCTGCATGGAGCGCCTCTCGGCACCCTCCGGCTACAAGGGGCCCCAGTCCGCCATCAAACCCGACCTGGTGGGGAAGCTGGCGAAATGTGGCCACATCTTCCACCTCCACTGCCTGGTGGCCATGTACAACAACGGCAACAAGGTGCGAGGCTGCAGCCCTGGGGGGGCCCAAATCCCCTAATTCCAAGACCCCTGCGCTGTGGTGGGCGCATCGGGGCCGTGGTGCACACCATAGCCACGTCCTGAGATAAAATAGTTCTTGCTGGGAAGGTGCTGAGGGCTCTTACCCCCCTGCCTTGATGCAGAGTTAATTTTTTATCAGCACTTTGCTGGAAGCGCTGATTCAGAAGCGAGGTTTGCGTGGGTATTTTGGTTCTCACTGTGGTCGATGTCCTTGCCTTCTCTCCTGGGGCTGGTGGCAGTGAACTTTGGTTCACGTGGGTTTGAGTGGAGACACACAGCACCTCCCTTTTCCAGCTGCAGGTGGGCTTTTCTGAGCCCTCTGCAAATGGCTGGTTTTTTGGCATTCCCTGGAAAATGTTTCACATCGCTTAGAGTTTTTTTTTTTATTATGCCTTCTCTCTCCGTCAAACTAAAACAAAAACTAGAGGTAGGGAAAGCAGTGAGGACTGCAAAACTGATGAGGAAGAGAAATTCAGACCTCAGGTCTTCCGTTAAAGCTGGTCTGTAAATTTTCCCAGCCCTCCCCCACCACTGCTGGAGTGTTTTTGAAACGACTGGATGTTTATGATGAAAACGGTGCTCAGTGTTGTTCTGGGTGGTGCTGGGGAGTGCTGGTTTCATTGTTTTCCACTCCTTTCCTCCTCTCAGGATGGCAGCCTGCAGTGTCCGACCTGCAAAACCATCTATGGGGTGAAGACGGGGACGCAGCCCCCGGGGAAGATGGAGTATCACATCATCCCTCACGCGCTGCCCGGCCACTCGGACTGCAAAACCATCCGCATCATCTACAACATCCCCCCAGGGGTGCAGGTGCGGCCCCTGGGGAAGCGTGGTGGTGGAGCTGCTTGTCTGTGAGCGTGTTGTGGGAAATCGGGGGTAAAGCCCTGCAAAAGTGTTGTGCTTGGTGGCAGGGGGACACGGTGTTTTTTAGCGCTGTTGTCGGAGTATTGCCTTGCACCCAGAGCATGCTTCTGAGCTCTAAATTAATTTATTTTTTATTTCTCTCCCACTTCACGCTGCAGGGACCAGAGCATCCAAACCCAGGGAAGAGCTTCACTGCCCGCGGCTTCCCCCGGCACTGTTACCTGCCCGACAGCGAGAAGGGCAGGAAGGTGAGAGGGGCTCACCGGGGTGGCTTGAGCTGGCGAAAGTGTCCTCAGGGGTGTATTGAGGGGGAGAGGGAAGGGAGCAGCTCTTTGGGGCATGGGGAGAAGCAGACGTGGCTTACACAGCCAAATCCACATGGAGGTTTGCTTGGGCTTACCTGGATGATAAGCACGCCCTGAGCGAATGTGGGTGTTGACTGCAGCCCCCTGCACCCACCTTGCTGCCTGCCTTATCTCCCCCTCCCCAGGTACTGAAGTTGCTGCTGGTGGCCTGGGACCGGCGCTTGATTTTTGCCATCGGGACCTCGAGCACCACAGGCGAGTCGGACACGGTGATATGGAACGAGATCCACCACAAGACAGAGTTTGGCTCCAACCTCACCGGCCACGGCTACCCTGACATCAACTACCTGGACAATGTCTTGGCTGAGCTGGCGGCCCAGGGCATCACGGAGGAGAGCCTGGCCCAGGAGAAGGACTGAGACCGCCACGGGGAGGGTTGCCCACTGCCCCCCCTGCGGATAAGGCAGCACCCCCTCAAGCAGGGGCATCTCCAGGCTGTCTGGGGGCATGGGAGAACGTCTTTTGGGACGTCCCTTCCCTGCTGGCAGAGCCGGTTGGTGCTCTGAGCCACGGGGGTTCAGCGGGCCTGGCCGTCCCTGCCAGCTAGCCGCTGTTGTGTGCTGTCCCGGGGAGCTGGGGGTCGCCATGGGCAGGCCAGACCTCTCCCCTCTCCTCGCCTGGGTCCCTGATCCCCCCCCAGCACCCACCTGGGGTTGGGACCCCATCCTGGTGCTGGGCGGATAGGGGTGGGAGCAGGGGTTGTGGGGTGGGCGCAGGGACTATGGGGGTCCCTCTCGCTCTGGCCCTGCCTCGTCCCTTACCCATTTGTTTGTTTGTTTGTCCCGTCTGGTACCTCCTGGGTGGTCTCTGTCCACAGAGGTTGGAGGGGGAGGGGCCTGGTCCATCTTAACCGGACCCCCCACCCCATATCCCCTCTCTTCTTGGCTGTGTCTGAGCTGTGTCCTGTGGGGTCCCCTTGTCCGGGCTGCCCCTGTGCTGGGAAGGGGCTGAAGGGTGGTAGAAAGCCGAGTGTGGGGGGGCAGTATGTCTCCCCCCCCACAGTAGTGGGTTCCTTGAACTGTTTGTATGGGGGTGTCCCCGTGTCAAATTTTATATACCTCATGTTTTGGGGGTTTGTCGTATATATGTACATATAGGGCTGGTGGTGTTTGGGGTGGCAGCCTGGCGGCTGGGAGGACGTGACGTGGGGCAGGGGCTGAGCCTGGTGATGCTCGTGGTGGGGTGGGGGTGGCCCAAAAGCAGTCGGTGCCCCCCACTGGGGGTCTCTGTTGGATCCCATCCCCTCCCTGCTGTATCCCAGCAGGGTTCCAAGACTTGAGGGTCCCTGGTGAAGTTTTTTGGGGGGCTGGGGGGACATGGCTGGCGGGGGGAGGACAGGGTGGCTGGCAGCGGGTTGGCACACTGATTTTGGGGCTGAAGGGGTTGATGTGTGGGGGGGAGGTAGGGCGGTGGTGGGGAGGGGGTTTGCATGGCATCTTGAGGTCCCCACCAGCCCCGGGGACTTCACAAGGCCTCTCAGAGCCACGTGTGGGACAGGGGTCCCAGTGTCTGGGGGGCTTCATTGGGGAAATCCTCCCCATTGCTCTGTGCCCACTTCTGGCCCCCACCCCGCGAGAGAGACCCCATTTCAGCGCGCCAGGCAGGGGCAGCGCTGCGGCTGCCCAAGCTGCCCCCTGTGGGGTTAGGTCCTCGTAGTCCCTTTTTGTTTAGCCCCCTTTCTCGACCCCCTCCTGCTTTTCCTTTGGGGTCGGTTTGCCCTCTGTCCCGGAGGCTGGCGGTGTGGGGTCTGTCCTGATGTGCGTCATTCTGTTGTCATCGCTGTTTCTCCTCTTTCCCCCCATCTGCGGGCCCGTCGCCGCCAGCCGGCCACCCCGCAGGGGATCAATAAAAGCGGACGGCGGAGGATGCTCGCTGTCCCTGCGCGGCCTGGACTCTCTGTTGTCTTCTGTCCGTCGTCTGTGTGGCCAGGCGAGGGAGGGGACACCCACGGGGAGGGCCAGGCACCTCTTGTCCTGCAGCCACCCTCCCTGTAGGGTGGCCAGACATCTACCTCAAGGGAGAAAGATCTCTTCCCCTAGGAAATCCCCTTCTGGGCAGTTGTGCAGCAGTGTGATTTCTCCTTGCCTGCGCCCCGGGATTCCCCTGCTGCAGAAAAACCCCAGCTGGAGCTATGCAAAACCCTCGAGTGATCTCAGAGAGGAAGGGACCCCCCTACCCTCCCACGGTGCCGGGTTGCCGGCTCTAACATGACGCAGCCTTTTAACAACATCACTTTTTCCTTTTATTTTTTAATGCCGTGTTGCCTATGCAATTAGTTGCTGGCTGAAATAAAACTGATCCGTGCCTCTCTACGTGTGTGTATATCTACCACGCTAGATATACATGGAGTCAGGGGGGGTCCTCCTGTCCCTTCGCTCCCTCCTTTCCCGGGAGACCGAGCGTTGCTAATGCTATCTGTGCTGGCCTTGGGTGTCAAAAATAGCTGGGGGGGCTCTATGGGGGAATGGGGGGTGGTCCAAGGGGTCGGGCACTGCATACATCCTGAGCCCATGCTTTTACACGGAGGCACTCTCTGCAGTGGAGCTGAGACTTGCTGGTGTCCCATTGGGTCAGGGAGGGGGTGTCGCATGGCTTCCCCCTGCTCTTTGGGGGCAGCTTGGGGTTTCCTTGTCCTTTGGCACCCCACAGGCTTCAGGGGCTGGTTGGAGGGCCCTTTTTGCTGTCTCCGGGGGGAGGGAGGAGGCATGGCCTGCGATGAGGTATGGGGTTGTTTAGTTCTCAAGCAACAGCTGCCTGGGAGAGGGAACGTGGAGGCGCATGTCGTGGTGGGTCACGGTGATGGGACAGCCCCAGGAGATGGCGTCAGAAGTCAGTCAGGGAGTCTGGAGCGGGAAGAGAGGCTGTGCAGCATCGGGGGTGCTCGAGGCTGGAGCTGGGGGAAACCTTGGGGCCTCTGTGGGGATAGGGGCTGAGGGGCGGGGGGGGCTTTGCCTAGACCGGGGGCTCAAAGCATTGCCCAGCACTGGGACCTGAGGGATGCTCATGCCGTGAGCCCCTCTGTCTCTTGCTGGTACCCCTCACCCACGCTCACCACAGCGCTGTCCTCAGGGCTCCCCACGGGCAGGCTGTCCCCTTCCCCCATCGCCCGGTACCCCCTCATCCTGTACCTCCAGCGGCCGTAGCTGACCATGGCCAGGAGGGTGGCCAGCCCCACCAGCACGGCCGCGGTCACGCCAGCCACCTCGCCCCCCGTCAGCCGCCGGCCCCTCACCATCTCGGCTGCGCGTTGGATCTCGGCGGGCTGGGCCGGCCGCCACACGCGGCTCTGCCCGTCCCTCACCCAGGCGCTCTCCCCGTCCCCGCTGCTCACCAGCACGGTGTCGGTGGCCGGCAGGTTGGCGGGGGGGCGGGTGAAGGGCGGCAGGCGAGCCGGGGGCAGCGAGCCCCCCGTGAAGATGCCGGCCTGGACGCAGTAATCCACCTGGCAGCTGTCGCTGATCAGCGCCAAGTGCTGGCTGAAGCCCGCGGGGCAGCGCTTGGCGTAGGGGTCTTCGGGGGTGCCATGGTGCTGCCCCCCCAGGGGGTTCCCCGCCTGGCAGCTGAAGAAGCCCCCAAAGGGCACGGCGTACTGGATGCTGCTCTCGTAATCCTGGCTCACACACACCCTGAGGTCGTCGAAGAGCTTCAGCTGGAAGTACCCCGAAGGGCAGGACTGGGCGCCGGTGATGGGGTTGGCGCTGTGGCTGCTGAACAGCCCCCCGAAGAGGTAGCCTGAGTCCGGGGGCACCGTGCCCCTCGCAGCACACCAGTAGGCACTGAATTGAACCCGGGAGAGCCAGAAGACGTCCTGGCACACGCGGTGGCAGAAGATGCCCAGGGTGCACTTGTTGTGGCACTCCAGGTGGCTGTGGCCTTCCTCCCGCTCCTGCATGCCCAGCAGCACCGGGGTGTAGGCAGAAGGGCAGGAGAAATCCCCCGTGAGGGGGTTCTTCTGCTCCAGCGCATGGCACACAGCGCCGGCATCAGGGCCAGAAAGCCCAGCACACTCTTGGAAGACTCCCCCAAAGGTGAAGTTGGTCATGGTCCCCTCGCAGGAGCCGTCGTCAGCATTGGCGTGGAAGTTGAAGTTGGGCGAGGTGGCATCGGTGCAGCCGGGGTAGGTGTTGAAGGTGTAGTAGCGGCGGATGGCTGCCTCCACTCGCTTGGCCAGCTTCTTCACCGTGGGGGTGGGCAGCTCTGGCAGGGTGCTGGGGCTGATGAAGAAGTACAGGGGCAGCCCCGAGCGGTCGATGGCCACCAGCTGGTTGCTAATCCCCTCCTGCCAGGTCTTGAGGGTGATGCCTGGGTAAAAGGGGATCCCACCGACACTCTCCACCCTGGAGTTGGTACGGTTCTCCAGGTACTGCTTGGTGAAGGAGGAGCTGGTGTCCAGGGAGCCCTCGGCTTTCATATTGACGATGCTGTGGAAGGCTATGCCGGCCGAGGCCGTGATGGCATTCCGCATGCCCCAGCTGTCCTTCAGGAAGGTTGTTTTGATCTGGTCTTCCTGGACCAAGCTGGCTCCAGCATCCACAGAGGTGATGGTGTGGGTGCCGTAGTTGAGCACCAGCAATTCAGACAGAAAATCAGCCATCCGTGTCTGGTTGTTCTCCAGGTGGCTGGCAATCACCATCAACTGCTTCTTGAAGCTCTTGTCCAGAACCGCTCCTGGGTCAATCTTGACGGTGTAAACCAGGTTCCTGACTTGCACTCGGGTGGTGAAAGCCTGGTCCTGTACTTGGTGGGTCTTGGTCTGGTGGAAGTCTTGAGAGAACTTGCCGTTGATGGCGGAGAAGAGGGACAGCTCCAGGTTGATGGAGGAAGAGGTGACGCTTTGGTAATTCCTCCAGGACTCGATGATCTCAGAGTTGATGTCCAGGTTGCTGTGCTTGCGAGGGATGGTGAAGATCTCATCTGGGATGATGTAGGACCCATCTTCAGTGGTCTTGCAGAGCGAGTAGCCCAGATTGATGACTCTGCCCATATCCAAATTCCTCAGGTTATCCCAGCCCCCACCAGGGAGGACTTCCAGACTCGGGACCTTCAAGGTCTTCCTGCAGTCCTGAAGCCCTGAAGAGGGCAACAGCTCTTGGGATAACTCGGCCCCTCTACTCACAGCTGCCAGCGCCCAGGTGAGGACGACCACCCTCAGCACCCGGATCATGGCTGAGCTGGGGGGACCGCGGCAGACGTCTCGCTGCTGAGGAGGGAGCTGGGGAAGTGAGGCAGTCGGGGGTGCAGCTGCCGGGTGGTTCCTCCTCTTGGGAGGAGGTTGAATTAACAAGGGGAAAGGAGAAGTGAGAGCTGGTGAACGTGATAAAGGGCTGAGTGGAGCTGAGAAAACAGAGTGAGGGGCAGAAAAGAGATGCCTGGAGATTGTTGCCTCCCTAAAGCGAAAGCTCCCTCTCCCTGTGAAAGCTGCTCTGCTGGAGATGGATCAAGGAAAAAATCTCTTTTTCAGCACTGTACCGGCACCTACGCAATGCCATTGTATGAATCTCCCTTGACTGATGCTTCAGTGATTCTCCAGATCAGCGCCTGGCCACCCCAAATGACCCTGGCTCTTCGTGCCACACACGAGACCTGGCCCCAGCACCGCAGCCATGCTCATGCAGTGGGGTGAGATCCGGCCCTGCTCGCATGAGCTGTGCTGCAGGGCTTTTCCCCATGGCAGGGGAGAGGCGAGGCTGCTGGCCATGCAGGGGAGGAAGCGGGAGGAACTGGGGGAACAGCACGCTGCTTGTGTTTCCTGGCGAGACAGCTGCCCGAGCCCCTGGGACAGGCCTTGGTGTTTTTTGGGGGGGGGCCCTCCATGGTGACCAGGTTCAATGTTGCCCTCTCCATCATCCCCATCCACATCAAGGCCTTCTGCAGCCACCTGTACTCAATTCCCCTGAGGGACGGATCCTTCCCTTGGTGTTTCTGGTTGAGAAGGGCACCTCCTGCATGGGGCTGCAGAACCGCTGGTGGCCTCTGGCCGCAGCACTCCGGTCACCCGAGGTGCTGCTCCTATCCTGCCCAGGGGTGCCTGAGCCTGGCTGGGCACCATTTTCAGAGATACAGAGGAGCAGCTGCGTGTTTTGGGTAATAAACAGTTAAATCCATTTCTACTGTGAAAGCTGCTTACATAGCCATGGTTCTTTCCATATGGACCGGTTCATTTCCCCTATTTTTGCTGGTGAGTTCCTCTTTCCAGGGCAAGTCTGGCAGAAAACGAGGCTGAAGTGAGAGCTGCGGTGGGGAGAGGTGGACATGTGTGCGTGCCTTTTGTAGGACACCACCACTGACGATGCAGGGGAGAGGGAAGGCTGGTGGAGACACCCAGCCCCATCGTGGGGCCCTGGAGGAGCCAGCAGTCCCAGGAGGCTCCCACAATAACCTGGAGGCTGTCTGCATCTTGGACTGTTTTAAGTCCGACTTTGAAGCCTGAATGGTGACCCTCACGGTGACAGCTGCGGCTGGCAATGCTTGTGGTCTCTGGGACGGGAAGAGGAGAACAGCCTCACGGGGTGGATGAGCCACCTCGTCCCTCTGCCATGTGGGAGCAGAGCCAAAACGGAGACTGGGGGCTTCTCTGTGCCATCTCTGCTTCTGGGGGACATCTCATCCTGTAGTGGCTGAGACACGGCAGAGCAAGGCAAAATCTGGCTAGTGCACACAGCTTGGATATAAACCCCCAAAATATATCTCCTGCCTGATCTCTGCAGGGAATGAGCAAATGGTGAAGGGGGTCAGTGGGCAATGGGAGGGGAGGCAGAGCCCCAGACAGGGTGCTTCCCTGGGGGAGAGAAGGGAAGGGGAAGCAAGGGAGGGTGGCAATCAGCTGAGCTGCAGGCGATGCAGCAGGAGGGGGAAGAGCAGTCTGCCTCCCATTCCCTCCTCCCCTACTCTGTAAGCAACAGAACAATTTAAACATTCAGGGCTGGGGACGAGGAATGGGATAGAATCGCACAGTTCCAGAATGGTTGAGGTGGGAAGGGACATCTGGACATCATCTCTTCTGACCCTCAGTCAGGGTCAGCTAGAGCTGGTTGCCCAGGACCACGTCCAGATGGCTCTGGAATATCTCCAAGGAGGGGAACTCCACAACCTCTCTGGCCAGCCTCACCTGGCCCCTCTGTGACTGGCTGGGGCACCCACAGAGCTCCCCAGTTCCCAGCCCCAGCTCTGCCCAGGGTGCCCAAGTCCTGCACAGCACCAGCCTGGGTTGGGGACCATCCCTGCCCCTGCCATCCCTTGGGGAGCAGCTGGTCCTTGCTGCTCCTTGATAGAGGCTGCCAAATTTCTCTGTACTTTATTTTCTATACAGATGCTCTTTTACTGTTAACAACACTGTCACAGCAGGGGACAGCGTACTTAAACTGCAACATGATTATTTCTAGTCTTGGACGTTGTGGGAATCTTGCTTTAGAACAGAGGTCAGGCGGTGACTTGGGTCATCAAACCTACCCTCGGGACTGCAGGCACTGTGCAATACAGCCCTCTGTGCAAACGTCTGGGCACGGCTTGGTGGGATGGGCTACATCCTTGTGAAGTTAGTGGCAGGTTCCAAATCAGAGTAGTGGGTTTGTTTGTTTGTTTTGTTTGCTTCTTTGTTTTTCTTTAGTTGGCTAATAAGCCATCTTGGGAGAAAGGAGGTGTTCCCCAAGCCAGCTGTATCTGTGCTGGAAACCCAGTTAAAATCCAATTGCAGAAACGATGACTAGCTTGAATCATTGTTCCTCTTTTTCTGCATGTTCAGGTTTTACCCTGGGATGACGAGGTGAATTAAGGGCCTACTTCTGCACTGGCCACCCTCCACATGGCTTTCAAGTAGCTGAAATTCGTGTCCATGGGTTGAGTTGGGTGGCCTCAAGCAAATCTTGGTGGGCGTCACCTCTATTGCTGCTCGTAGCTGTGCTAGTTTCTGTTAGCTGTGACCTTTGGGATTTCTTTTTTTTTTTTATTTTCTTTTTTTTTTTATTTTTTTCTTTTTTTTTTTCCTGGGAGGAACTTCTAAATATTATGATACTTAACTAGTTAAGGACCATCAACTGTCAGTTGCTACCACAACTGCTGCAGTTAATTGGCTAGCTAATTAATCATGGCAATCTTATTAATTATGTTAATGATTTCACTCCTCTTTTACCGTTGCTAAAGGACATAGTGAATATTTTAGGAGCAGTAATCCTCTAGCACCTCTTCCCCTCCCATTCTTTCCCTGGATGATACTAAAAGTGGTGATGGGGTGGTTCCTCCTGGCAACAGGGTGGGCACCGACTTGGAAAGGAGCTGGAATCCCTCAGTGCCGCAGAAACTGCTGCGAGGTGTGGATATATGTTTACAGAGTACCATTTTCTGGGGATCTGGAGCAGATTGGGGATTTATAATCCAGAAGGCAGCTGAATTACTGGGCTATCAAGCTTGGCTAGAAAGACCTACCTGTAAAGACGGAACAGTGGAGGGCTCCCCCCCGGTTTGCTTCTCTTTTCTTTTTTCTTCTGATCACTGGGAGGTTTTTTTTTTTTTTCCACTTTTGAAAAATAATTGTTATAATCTACTGATGCCTGTATTTTTTTTTTTAAAGATTTTTGCAGGGGATGCTCGTGCTCATTTGAAACAAAAGGTCTGTATGGATTCATATCAAAGATCGGACTGACCTGGGACTCCAAAACCAAGCAGATTTGGAGATTACAGCCAACGTGACCTCACTACAGCCAAAGTAAGCCTGACTGAATTATTGGCCTTCTATCCTGGAGTGATACATCAGTGGACAAGGGAAGAGCAACTTATGTCCTCTACCTGTACGGACATTTTACATTGTACTAGTTTTGGCTAGGACGGAGTTAATTTTCCTCCTAGTAGCTGGTATGGTGCTGTGTTTTGGATTTAGGATGAGAATAATGTTGATAACACACTGGTATTTTAGTTGTTGCAGAGCAGTGCTTACACTAAGCCAAGGACTTTTTGGCTTCCCGTGCTCTACTGCCAGCAAGGAGGCTGGGGGTGCAGCAGGAGCTGGGAGGGGACAGAACCAGGACAGCTGACCCCAAGTGGCCACAGGGATCTTCCATACCATATTAAGCAATTCCACTGAGCAATTAATATGGGGTGGCTGGGGTTTGCTGCTCGGGGACAGGCTGGGCATCAGTCAGTGGATGGCGAGCAATTGCATTGTGCATCCCTTGCTTTGTACATATTTTTATTATTACTACTGTTATTATTATGACTTCTCTTTCTTTTCTGCCCTGTTAAACTGTCTTTATCTCAACCCACAAGCTTTTACTATTTTTTTTCTGATCCCAAAGCTTTGTGCAGCCTGCAAACTAGACCTTTTGTAGCTACAGGTTGCCAAGATCTTTTACTATGAGCAGATGCTCACAGAGGACCTGGTTAATGGGCCAATATATTGCAACACCAAACACAGTAACAGATGCTGTTTTTAATGGAAAATGAAGACTGGCTTGCCATTTTATTTTTTTCTATTGATTTCTCAAAAATTTTCTTCTTTATTTGGACTGAAATGTGCCAGATATGGTGACTACCAGGGCATGGCACAAAAGACTCATGGAAGCTTAGCATGTGACTTACAGAATGAAGAGTGAACAAGAAAGATGTTTTCATTTTGCCCGCATGAGGCCAAAACAAGCCTGAAATGCCTGGCAAAAGGATGGTGCCGTATGTGCTGGGCTCAGCGGACAGAAGCAGAGAAATCTGGGTTGCTCTGGACCACAGCCCGCTTTTCTTCTGTTGAATCAGGAAACGTTCTTCTCAACATGACGACATCCCTTAAACTGAGCTCCTTTTTTTTTTTAAAAGTTGTGTTTTCCAAATGAATCTGCTACTCATTTTTTTCTCTCTCTCTTGGCTCTACATCTGAATCTTTCACCTGCCCCTCTGCCTTTTGGTGTTTGGCTTGTAACAAGGTGCGTTGTAAGAGAGTGAGGATGGTGAAAAACAGCATGGCGAGGAAGCCTAGAATAAAGCCTGGGAAATGGCCAGGAGAAGCCTTCTGCCAGAAATGCAGAAGGGGAAACCGAAGACGTGAAGATAGCCCTCAGGTGGTGCTATTCTTAGCCCTCAGATGCCAGCAGAGAGAGGAGATGCTGCTTGATGGATAAGGTGAGCGCTGCTCAGTCCCCATATCAGGGAGTGGCTGTCATAGTACCCACGGCGATAATAAGGCCTGCAGTTCTTGGAACTCGTTTCCCATGGCATTGATTCAGGGAGCCATGTCACTGTAAGTGAAAATAAATTCTCTATTTTAATTTATTGTGAAAAGTTATACTCAAGTTTTGCACAGAAAGCCTGGAGGCTTACAAAGAAAGCAAGTGAAGATAATCCTTTAAAGCAAATGAAGCAATTCCTAATTAATTTTAGTTCTTGAAACATTTCATTTTGCTTATTTATTTTACTTTAATCAGCTCTTGTCATTCTGGGGCATTCTCCTGCAATTTTTACTATTTCATGATCATCAAGGGACTACTTAAAATTGTCTCGAGTGTTTCTTTAAAGCAGGCGGTTACAAATGGCTTTAGAGATCTTTTGTCATCCAAGCGGGGGGCTTTTAGGTGACCCCACAACCAAAGAAGGATTAAACTGGCTACAGCTCTTAGTTGAAACACTTTGAGAAAAAAATAAAACCCTAAGATATATGGGTTCCTAAGTGATTCATCCATTATGTTCTCACATACCTGTTGCTATTTGACTTTGCTGAATGAGCTAAGAAGGGTTAGGATCAATAGAAATGACTCTTTGTCAAGACAGGTGAGATCTGGACTAGATTGCAGGATTCACATAAATACGAATTCATGATTCTTAGCCAAAAAAAAAAAATCACATGAAGTGTACCTCGTGTATGAGATGTCTTCTGTGGTTTATCCTGTTAGGCCACTAAACACCACAGGGCCATTGACTCACTCCCTGCGTGCCTGAGTGGGATGGGGGAAGAGAACTGAAATAAGAAAAAGCGTGAGAAATTGTGGCTTGAGATAAGTATAGCTTAATAAGAAAGAGAAAAGGAAAACAAACAAAAACAAATGATGCAGAACAAAGAGGAAAAAAGGAACAGAAAAGAAACCCTGGATGAATTTTAACTTGTAATACTGGCAGTGCGCTCTGGCCACCTTTGTGCTGGCAGTGAGATAGTGCCCATGAAAAGTCTGCCCGTGCTATTTATGTCTTCCATGTGAAGAAAACTGTTGTCCCTAGAAGATGAGGTCGTGGAGGGAGTGGAAGGATTCAGAGCTGGGCCCAGCTTTGTTCCCCGCTGGTGTGGTCTCGTGGTTTAACCCAGCAGGCAGCTGAACACGACACAGCTGGTCTCTCACTCTCCCTGAGAGCGGGGGAGAGAATCAAAAAAGCGTGAGAATTCATGGTTGAGATAAAAGGACAGTTTAATAAGAAGGAGGGAAAAAAAGAAAAGAAAAGAAAAAAAAAACTAACCACAAAATAAGAAAGAAAACAAGTGATGCACAATGCAATTGCTCACCACCAACTGATACCCAGCCTGTCCCTAATCAACAGCAGCCCCCAAGCCAACTTGCCCCCGTTTTATTGCTCTGAATGGCAGCATATGATGTGCGATGTTCCTTTGGCCAGTTTGGGGTCAGCTGTCCCGGTCGTGTCCCCTCCCAGCTGCTTGTGCACCCCCAGCCTCCTCTCTGGCAGGGCAGGGTGAGAACCTGGAAAGTCCTTGGCTTCGTGTAAGGAGTCCCCAGCAGCAGCTGAAACATCGGTGTGTCATCAGCACTGTTCTCATCCTAAATTGAAAACAGCACCACGTCAGCTACTAGGAAGAAAATTAACCTGATCCCAGGCGAAACTAGGACAATGCTGCAGAAATAACAAGTTCATCCTGGTGTTAAAGGGAGCAGGTTTCTACAAAAAAAGGCAGGATCAGTGAGGTTACAAAATTAGAGCTAATGGGGATCTCAGTTGCTGCTGATTTTATTTTTTTAACAGCCTCAATCACAAGTGAAGAAGAAAAACTAGTAACACAAGTAGCTTTGGAAAAACAAACACGTATTTCAGACAGGTTACTGTGCACCTGGTACAGAGTAAGGGCCACTTCAGATGCTCAGGAAGAGCATGTGCAAATGGAAGTGCTTCTTGCAGGAACCGCATGGGGCTCTGCAAGAGAAGAGCTGCAAAAGACTTGTCTCAGTGAGAGAAAGTGCTTGGCCCCAAACTGCTTCCAAATACCTTTGCTGAGCAGGGACTTGCACTAAGATCTATTTCTAGAGCATTTCTATGAATCCAAACCAAACTTCTTTCACTTGCAACTTAAAATTAATTATTTTAGACCAAAGTTTAAATTTCTAGTGCAGACAAAATGGGCCAGGTGTTTTGTGTCAAAATGAAATAGCTCCACATTTTTCTACATTGAAAATGAAAAAGGTCTTTCTGAACTGGTTGAGATATCTCTGTTTAGTACCCTCTCTGTCCATCCTTAGTGCCAAGTTCTGCTGCTGACTTTGATTCTTTGAAACGCCGTGGTTTTTTTTGTTTGTTTTGTTTTTTAGCTTCCTCCAAAGTATCCCCACCCAAATCTTTCACAGATTTGTGAGAAATAGTGGATAGCTATTATCAAGGTTAACAACTTTTTTCCACACAAAGGTTTTCAATTCTACAGATGTCCACCTGCCTCTTGCAAAAGCTGAGAAACTAGTTACAGGTGGGCTACACCAGGAGAAAACTGCTTTTTCCTTCTGCCAAATTGCTAGTTTCTATATTTCTTCTGATTTTACTGTACGTATGAAAAGAGAGATGGGGGACAAGAGTATCTAGGTTTTCTCTTTTCTTTATATGCATTTATTTGGGTGTGTAAAAACTGTTCTCTGCTATGCCCACCAGTTTGCCATTGCAACTTGGGATATGGCTCCCATAATTTGAACATTGGTGGGCATTGAGTTAATGTTGCCAGATCTGCCATATAGAGAAGGGATCGGTTTTCTTTCCTGTGACACCACCAATGGGACCATGGGATGAGAGAATAAACATCTAGCAAACACAGGGTAAGTAAAAAGGAGTTTGCTTGTTCCTGGTCTGTGGCATGATCTATGGCATTTGAGTGATAATTGAGGTGTAAGGGTGAAATTCAGGTTGGATATACTTAAAATTAAGGTATTGTTGTGCATAGAGGCTGTGTCTGTGTGCATACTGAGGACACTTTGTCTTCAGTTTCCAGAGTGGTCGAGGGACTGAGATGTAGAGATGAGAGTGTGGACTGAGGGAAGATGGATCAGAGGAGCTGCATGGCTTCAGCCTCTACCTGGCTTTGCACAAAGCCACTACCTGTTGTAGCAGGTCTCCTGGTTGGGATTTTGGACCATCTCAGACATTCCTCTGGCCATCTCCTGCGCTGAGGTCAGCACATAGGCAGTATTTGTATGCCTCGACATGTTAATTAATATCCTGGGTGGGAGCGTGCTGGTCCTGCTGCAGGATTGACCCAACCGGATGCAGGTAAGATACTTTCAAGCAGTCAGCAGAAAGTGTTCCTGCAGATGCTGAAATGTGACACAAAACACAATCTGCATTTAAAAGATGGGAAAAAAAATGTGCAGAGTTTAAAATAAATAAAAAAAAAAAGATAACCCATGCCCTGGAGATGGCAAGTAGGACCACAGGCCAGCTATTTAGTAAGACCTGAAAACCCTGGTTTAGGGGTCACCCAGTGTAGGTGAAGATGCTGCTGCAAGCACCTTTGCAGTGGAGGCTATCATCACCAGCTGGGAAGCCTGGCAGAGCTTGATTAACCACTTGAGCCTTGCTTTTCTCATTCAGACCTTAATTTCAGACCTTACCCTGAAATAATTCAGTGCCATTAGAAAATACTGTCACCACAGTAGGTGACTAGGTCACTAGGCTTAAAGGAGAGTGGTTAATTATTTCTAATTAGCTTAGAGCCTGCTTGCAAATGGGATTTGTCAGGAGCTTGTCTGTGTCACAGACCTGCGGGCAGCAATAGGCTGTAATAGCTGTAATCAGCCTTGCACGCCCTCACCTCGAGCAAGCTCAGCAGTTACCACCAAGAAGGTTTGGTGCAGGGGCACTCAGCTGGTGAGAAGAAGCTTGGCAACACTGCAGCAGTGAAGGTACACACAGACTATCAAGAAGCCAAAAACAGGTGCCTTACTGAGGTAAGCAGCAATGAGGTGAGGGATGTGGTCATAAACTGAAAAGGGTGGGTTTGTCATGATGCAGAAAAAGCGTTTTTTTCCCTCAGAGGACGGTAAGATGCTGGAAGAGGTGCCTGGAAGCAAAGCTGTGCAGCCTCTGTCCCTGGAGGTGTCCAAGAAAATGGAGAAATCTCTGTCCCTAACCAGGATATTGAACCTGTTGAGGCTTGCATACAGACATCCTAAGATACCTTCCTAACTCTTTTGTGAGCAGGCTGATTTTATGGTCGTGCCTGAATATGCTGAAGAGCCAAAAACCTTGCTTAAGCCTCCACGTGTGACTTGGAGACATTAATGTTAAATCAACCAAGATACTGAATACGATGCACTGGTACATCGCCAGAACCAGGCAGGATGCTTTGCTGTACTGCCACTGCTCTCTGCTGGCACGAATACAGCACAGCAGTTTCAGGATGGAGCTGCTTTGTGGCCCATAACGTGTTTTATGCTTACCGTACCTCGTGCCTTAACATCTCAGGTGATACCTGTCCATTCTTTCACCTGCTGTTTCCTTTCTGTAGGACAGTGCCTTGCAGCTAAAGAAAGCCCCAGGAGCTTGTTCTGGTGAAGCTGAGAGACAAATAACTGCTCCCCTTTACAAACCATGGCCCAAGGCAGACAAAAAAAGGGAAGAAATACCACAGAGAAGCCCTGGATGAATTGCAACTTGTAATACTGGCAGTGCGCTCTGGCCACCTTTGTGCCAGCATGAGAGAGTGCCCATGAAAAGTCTGCCTGTGCTATATATGTCTTCCATGTGAGGAAAACTGTTGTCCCTAGAAGATGAGGTCGTGGAGGGAGTGGAAGGATTCAGAGCTGGGCCCAGCCTTGTTCCCTGCTGGTGTGGTCTTGTGGTTTAACCCAGCAGGCAGCTGAACATGACACAGCTGGTCTCTCACTCTCCCTGAGAGTGGGGGAGAGAAATGAAAAAATTGTGAGAATTCATGGTTGAGATAAAAGGACAGTTTAACAAGAAAGAGGAAAGAAAAAAAAAAAAAGCAAGTCTTTGGTCAGTGATCGCATCTTCTGTCCTCAGCAGCTTCCCACCTGCCTTGCTTTCAGCCCAGGTGAGATTTATGAACCTGGGACGCCTCCATCCCCCAGCCACTCCACTTCTGGACCAGCTTTGCCAATGTAGTTTTTCTGTGTGGAGACCAGGACCTGCATCTTGGACGTGGTGGCAATGCCCACCCAACCCCCTGCAGTCAGCAGCATCGCTGACTCAATTCTCCTGCAAACTCCCTGTGCCGAAGGGTCCCCAGCCAGGATGCGGCCCCGCTCCGTGGCTTGGTGATACGAGGTTCCTTGCTTGTTCGTGTACTTACACAGTAAGATGTTACGGTATGGCAGAGAAGACATTTGGTACATTTTTGTACCCCAAATACTGTTTATTTCTCCATCTTTTGTGAGTAGAAGAAATCCAGGTATGACGTTGCTGTCAGCATATTGCTTGTCTGCAGCTACAAAGCTCTGAAAACAGACTTTCTATTATGGGAACTCTTCCTAGAAAACTTGGGCTAGAGTCCAGACAGACCCAGCTGCAGTTCACTGTCCTGCTTTCTCTCTTCTTTTGCAGCTTTCTTTTAGCTACTGAATGAAGCCGTTGGCATTTGGCTGTACAAAGCCAACACCTCCCCGAGGGAGCTGGCTGCAGGGGCTGCTCAGGAACCTGCTGGGCATCAGCTGGAGTGTGGTGAGCACTGTAGCTTAACCGTGGCAGGCAGCTAAGCACCACAGAGTGGCTCTCTTACTCTCCCCAAGTGTACACTCTCATTGTGTGTAAGGGTTTCTTGGGAAGATGAACGTGATCACTCTTTGCCCTTCCTCCTTCGTTACTCTGGCTGTTATTGCTGAGAAGGGCGTCACAGGGTGTGGAATATCCCTTTGCTCCCTTTGCTCATCCGTCCTGGTTCTGTTCTCTCCCAGCTTCTTGTGCAATCCCCAGCTTCCTCTCTGGCAGCAGTTCTTTTCTGTGTAAGGATGCTTACCACAAACCATAAATCTAACCCTAACAAACTCCCCATACCCTAACACTGAACCTGACCAGCAAACATAAGCCTCAAGCCTTAAACACTAACTCTAACCTTATGGTTAAAACTCAGTCCTAAGAATAACCTTAATGCAAAACCCTATGCTGTACCTTGACCCTCCTTAGCCTAACCCTAATCCTATCTGTCAACTGAAACCTCACTGTAGATCTACCCTGAATCCCTAACCTGTATATACCAAGCCTGACCCTGTCTACTATTCCTGTTTTTAATTATAACACAAACTTAAACCCTAATCAATAATCTGAGACTGTTCCAGAAGCCAAACATGAGCACTAATCTGGATCTGAAACTGAACCCTGACTGTAAACTTAAAGCACTCCCCTAAAGCAAACACTGACCCTAGAGAGTACCAAGGTCCAACACCCACCCAGTTTAGAGCTCCCATGAAATAATTCTCACAATGGAAAAATTTTGGTAGTCCTCAACATCCTTTGACAGTCCTTCCATAACCCCGCTCAGAAAAAGACTGTGCATTCTCTCTCTCTCTGACTTCATCATAAACCAACCCTCTCCACTAACCCTTACCTGAATCCCTAACCATAATCCCCCCCCAACCATACCTAACCATAACCCTAAACAAAACCTTATCTTGAACAATCCCTAAATCCAGTCCTAACCCATACCTTTAACTGTAAACCTAAAGCCAAACCTTAAATGTAGTCCTAAAACTTAACCCTAACACTAACAACCATAAACCCTAAGCTCTAATCTTAGCCTGTTTCCGTGAACACTAACACTAAACCCTATAACCACAACTTGAACCCTAATTCTAACTTGAGAGAGAACCAGAACTTGGAACCCAAACACTAAACTGAAACAGAACCATGAAATCTAACCTTAAGACAATCAGACAATCACAACCTAAGCCATAAACTGAAGCCTTACCTTAACTTAATCTATAACCTTGACCTCACCCCTAATCTAAATGTGTTCTGTAGCAGTAACACTAACACTAAACCTAACCCAAATCATAAATTCTAAGAATAACCCTTATCCATAAACAGTGCCCCAGCTCTAGCAACACCCTAATTTTAACCCTCTCCCCAGACCTAAAGATAAACTTTATTGCTAACCGAAACAAACCTTAACTAATACTAACCTTAAACCTAACCCAAACCCAAAAGGTAACCTAACTTGAGCCTGAACACTAACCTATTACTAAATCTTGTGCTATTTCTTTTTGCTGCTGTTGTTGGTTTGCCCTCATCTCTGGAAATCCTCCTTTCTAATGCTCATATTCTTTTTATTTCAAAACAGAATATCATGGTTAGTACGACTGTTGTAATCTGCCATCTAAAACTAGACCAAAAAAAACAAACAACAAAACAAAACCATGCAACATGATTCTTCTTGACAGAAAGGAGGTGTTGTGAGATGAGCTCTCTGGGAAATTTATGAGACGTTATAAATGTGTTTCCACACGTATATGTATGTGCACATATATGCATACATGTAGCAAATAAAACCAGCTGAATAATATGAATAACATATTTCCTAAATACATTAATGCAGAATAATGCATTCTACGTTAAGCTTCAGTTACTTGTCTACTCCCATTTTGATCTTCTGGCTGAATTGCTTGGTATGATGTTCTTTTGCAATCATGCAATATTTTTCTAGTTTCAAGCACAGCTATCGTTTAGACTTTGGCCATCTTCTTAGGGGCCAAAAAGGTCTTTTGTAAAGCAAAGTACAGGCAGGGATTGGGACAGCTGCACAGCTATGGTGTTTTAATTTTTTATTATGTGGGATTTTGTGCAGTCTAATTGAAGCTTTTACGTCTAAGCTCCTGTTTGTAGCTTTTGATGGTAGATAGGCTACGTCCTTATCAGGGATAAAGACAACATCAGGTTGAACTGGTTTCAAATGCTTCAAAACAGGTTTAGAGATGAGGATGATCTCAGAGAACTGATCTATTTTCTATGCTGTCGCCATGTATCAGAGGGCCCTCCATGGTAACCAGGTCTTGTCTCAGCAGGGGCCTGACCTCACTAGTACACGTTTTTCACATCCAGCCTGCCATTCTGTGGCTCCAACGCTATTAACCATTTCTTATGTGACATTCTCCCACCCCTGGAGCTCCCCTGCTACAACACATGTCAGCAAGGTCCTCCTCTTCGCCTTCTGTGGCTTTATACAAACCAGAGCCTTTCTGGTCACCATTTCTGATCAGTACCTGCATCCTTGGCACCATCCTCTGGATCCATGCGGCAGACTGCAGGCACAAGGTCTAATCCACCTGCACCTGCCCTCTGGCTGCTGCTGGGTTATTCTACAGCTACTTCCTCTTCCCATATTTGCTGCCCGACTCCAGGTAGTCTCTGGACACAGACAAAATGATCTCTACATTTTATATTGTTGTCTTTCCCCTGCTGCACCCCCTTGGTTTAGGCCCTGAGGAAAAAGAGGTGAAGGGAGCCCTAAGGAGAAAAACAGAGACGTTGTTGAGTGTTTTCTCACTTATTTTCTTCAATGCTGAAGAAAGATACAATGTGTTTCTGGTACAATATATAGAAAAAATACAAGTGATAGGATCCACTTGACTAAACATAGATGACTTGTTAGGAATATCTACATCTAAACTAGCTTCCCAGGTCATTTTTGTATTCATAGGGAAAAAATAGTCAAATTTGGAGGTGATTCACTATCATAAAATATATATTCACCTTACCATAAAATATATACCCAGGTCAGATGAATCACCCTGGAAAGATCTCTTTCTCCTCAATGTCCATAAAGGCACTCTATCTCAAAATGCACCAGAAAGTCATGTTTTTTCAGCTCACATTATTGATGTTTTGTTTTGTGTGAGTTGGCACAGGCAGCGGGAACAACCCCAGCCCCGCAGCTAAAATGCTAAGAGTAGATTTCTGCTCGTTACCTCGCCAGCTTGGGGATCCCCAAAGCAGCACCTGGGCAGAGGCACACCAGTGGGGACGCAGGCACTGCCAAGCTCAGCTCCTGCCAGAAGCTCACCGCCTGCTCTTTACGCTTGTTTACCAAGGGCTCTGTTTTTACTAGCATACTGTGATCCTCGCTGTGCTGCTTTTATCTTCTCTGTACCAAGGCCAGGAGCTCATGTGTCCAAGGGGGCACCTCCACATCTACCAAACACCTGTTACCTCGACACAGATGTGCTACTTGCCAAACACAGAGAGCACAAACAGCAGCAGGTACAGTTTATGTACTTTTCTACATTACTACTTGCCAGACTTTACTCATTCCCACCTGCAAGGTCACTTGGGTGTATTTACAATCCTCCACGGTCTTCCCTTCTGATACCATCCTCCTCGCCAATCTTTTAACCCATTCCTCCCAACAGTTATGCAATCAGCAGTGATATGATCTTACATAACAAATACTCCAATGTCAAGGTGCAGTGTTGTACCATACTGGTGTCTGCTTTCAGGACAAGCCAGTGGTAATTATATCCTGCTGAATATAATAGTACATCATGGGTGAAGTGGGTTCTGCTTTGGCTGCACAGCATTTCATATCATTTCAGCACCGAACACTTTTTTGTTGGTTTTATGCTTGCTGCTATCTTCAGAAGCCCTCCCATTTGTCCTTGTACATCCCTTGTCACTCTAATCTGCAGCCAAGTGATGGATTTCTTAATCCCATCCCTTGCAAGCCCAAGAAATGCTCCTGTATTTGCTTTGGCCCTTGGCAACCTGTTCTTGCAGAGTGTTAGTAGAGAGGATATGACTGATTAAGAATCAGACGCTGACGCCAGCAGCCCTTCAGGCTTGGCAGAAGCAGTGGTGGTGCCTCTGTGGCAGCACTGATTCGTTCAGACCAAATTAGAGAAAGGCCCAAGAAGAGGAGGGGCATGGCAGCTGCCCCCCTGTCAGGTAGGCAAGGTAAAGGTGAAGGTAAAAGTGCAGTAGTCAACACCTTGGAGTCCAGAGGGAGTGAATTATGGGTGGCATCACTCAAGGAACAACGCTGGGGCTGTTCAGCATCACCATCATCACTGACCAACACAAAAAGACAGAAGGCTCCTCAGCAAGCCTGCTGATAATGGTAAACAGGGAAGGGAGGGAGCAGTTCATAGCCACAAAGGCTGGATGTAAGTATATGTAGAAGGAGAGTGTCTGCTTCTTAAAAGGTATCTGGTAAAGGGCCTTTTCCAATCCTACAATGAATAAGAAAGGGATGAAGTGATGGGAATCAAGTCTGATCAGTCACAGTAATCAATGAGGGCATGTGACAATGTGGGAATGTTTATTCCGGCTGGGTTATCCGATGGAGGACTTCTGAACTGGGATGACAAGACGAAAAGACAGGGGAACCATAAGCAAAATGCTGGGATGCAGACCTGGCAAAGCAAAAATGGAAACAAGAAGGAAGAAACCTAGTCACGCTAATTTGATGGCTATCAAACATCAGGCGCCACGTCCAAGAAGATCAACCTGGACTTTGCAACTGGTAAGACTGTGAACAGGGGCAGGGATTAGACTGGGAGGGGTGCAGGAAACTGCAGAGCTCTGCAAAACCATGAGCAATGTGCAGGTGGAAGGGGGAACAAGAGGAACAAGACAGGGCATAGGTAAAAAAGGGTATAAAAGTGCCAGTCACATGTCAAATGAGTCTGGCCAGTGCTCTTGCACTGGCTGAACCCTGTGCTTGATTATCATAGGCTGTTCTATCTTTTTTATATTACATTTTCTGATTGTTTTTTCTTAACTATCTGTGTTTTCACATTCTCTCCCCTGTGTATGCATGCTAAAGGATGCATGCCAGCTTCTGTGAGTGAACTGGGTGCCAACTACTGGAGTCAGATTAGGGGTGTAAGAGCCCAGAGAAATAGAATATTCTGACTGTTATGTTTCCACGAAGAAGGTAAGTCAAGTGCACTACCTTCCTCCTAGAGATTGTAAATGACTCTCTATAACCCTCCTCCTTTCATCCTTTCCCCAGTTTTCAGCTTCCCTCTGTGTCAGGAGTCCAAAGTCCAACTACAACACAGCCGAGCTGTGTAAGCCTGGCCCGAATTGCAAAGAAAGCTAATTTACAGAAAGAGCTGTGAGAAGGTCTATAGAAAGCTATGGTACAACTACAGGCAGAGCTAGACTTTTCAGTCTGGGGTTGCTAGTAACTTGTAGTTCACAATCAGTTAGTGGAAGAGAGGAAAAATACCAGCACAGAAAGAATTACACTCAAACAGAAAGAAAACAGGGAATTAGTCTGCCAGTCATCGGTGAACTGTTGTCAACAGCATTTTGGTGTTCGGTTTGGTGGATGACGGCAGCTTGCCAGCAGCGTCCATCTGTTCCAGGGAGGAGGCAGAGGCCAAGGCCTGCCTGGCCAGCAGTCTCCTCTGTGTCCTACCACAGTAGTACCTATGCAAACACTCCATCTGGACCTTATTAAATCCTGCCTGTCACTTGCACAGGTACACTAGTGAAAAGCATACACAGTAGCTGCAATGTGTGGGCCACAACCCCCTTGCTCAGCACAGGGCAGCCCTGAGTGAGGCGCTGAGGCCCTCTCCTCAAGAACTTGGAGAACTCAGCCCAGGAGCTGGCTATGCCTGTGGTCCGCTCGGTCCTCTCTCTCCAGCTTCAGGAACAAATGTGTTTGGCACCAGCACAGCACAAAAATGCGTATTTCCTCCTTCCTCAGGCTGGCTCTCACCCATGTTTTCTTCTTCCACTGCGGTGCTCAGGTGGAGACACGAGCACTTACATGGCCTGGTTCTGATGGCGAAGTGGTTGCACGGTGACTTGAATGGCCTTGAGTTGTACCAGGGGAGGTTCAGGTTGGAAATTAGGAGAAATTTCCTCTCAGAAGGAGCAGTCAGGCATTGAGACGAGTTGCCTAGGGAGGTGGTGGAGTCACTGTCCCTGGGGGTGTTCAAGGGAAGGTTGGACGTGGTGCTTAGGGGCAAGGTTTAGTGGGCAATATTGGTGGTATGGGGATTGTTGGACCAGATGATCTTAGAGGGTTTTCCAGCCTTAATGATTTTATGATTCTGTGACCCTGCTGGCAGGTGGAAAGTGCTTGCTTGCAGCACTTGGCAATTTGAGGCCGTGCTGAGCTGGGAAAGCCGTAGGTCACAGGCTGGATAGGTTTGGGAGTGGGGAAATGCCCTGACGTTACAGGTAGCCTTAGGCAGTTAGATGAATTGCAAGTGTCACTGAGATTGGTTCTGCTATGGGAAAGAGTCAGATAAGTTATGGCACAGCAGTACAGCCTGAGGAAGCAGAGCTAATGTATATGAAGTCCAACAAAGTGGAAAGCACTTATAGAAAAATTCTTGCTTTACGATGACAGGATTAGGCAGGTGTGTTAGCAATGCAAACGGTAATGATACTGGAGGGCACCGCTGGCAGTCGTCAGCATTTTGTTGTCCTTCCCTCCCTCTCCCAAATTCTCTTAAATCTCTGTGTTTTGAGGGCAAGGGGTGGAAATGTGAGGATGAGGGGCGCTGGGATTCCTGACAAATTTCTCAGTGTGCTAGCTGTTGATTGTAATCCTGGTGGTGTAAGCAAGTGGGAATGATAGAAAGTTTCTGAAATCATCCTAGGAACAGCTGTACTAGAAAGGATTCTTTGCAAGACAACTGAACTCTGAAATTAAAGATAAGTGCTGTAAGCTTTCATATATCCTCTGACCTGCGGTATAAAGTAAGGAAACCTCACTAGTTTTCAAAGGTAAAAGGAAATGCTTTTTAAAATTTGCTCTTAGTAAATGAATAGTGACTTTCTTAGTTTGGTTATTGCAGACGTCAGGCAAAACATTTTGCCTAAAAATGAAATGTTAATTCTTTCTCAAGCAGGAAAATGAATAAAGGTCACATGCTGGTGAAGAAGAGCCTCTGTCTGCTTCCCACTTCCTAGCCCTTAGGGTCTGGTTGCTTTCGTAGGTGCTGTTGCTCAATCTCGATATTCCCACCTAGGAGGAAAACAGAAATTGACTGAGATAAAAAGAGGTCTGTCTGATATGAAAAGTCCTGCGTTGGAGGTGATATGGGGTGAGCAGTAGAAATATTCCTACCAGTTCTTTCCAGAAGAAAGCACTTCTCATGGACTTGGTGCAAAAAGAAGTTTTCCAGTTGATCTAAAGTAAAAGCTGTGTCACTTTTTCTTCTAGTTCCTCAGCCTTTCTGTGCAGTGGTGTTTGTTAAGCTGAATGTGGCTGTAGAAACAGATCAATCCTCAGTCCCCTTTCTTCCTCCTTTTCAGTCCCCTGAATTTACAGCTTTGGTCCTGGCTTTTCAGGTGTGTTTTTGTAGGTCTCTGTGTGGTGTGTTACTGTGATGTGACTGAAGGCCAGTTTAGGTTGAAGTAGTTTAGGAACTATTCCTTTCTCCTCTATTAATATGAAAAGATGAAGAAACCAAAGAGGACCTGCACTGTAAACATTTATTTATTTTTTTAACGAGTGAGCTTCTGGGCAAATAAAGAAGGCTGAGAAATGGTGGAGATATTTTGCCGGGACTCATGCTCTGCCTTAATGCCACTCTATGGCTCAACAGTAGGATCAGCAAATGTTACTTGTCTTCTTTTTAGACCAGTCAAAATTGCTAGCGAAGTATATACAGATGGTTCTGGTTCATTAGGTTTCTTAAATACAACTGGCTCATTAGGTTTCTTAAATACAAAATTGTTTTTAACAGGGCAACAAGACAGCCTGTTCCTTGTCTGTGGGTCTGAATTGACTGATCAGTGAGGCATGTGATACTGGAGCGGGAGTTAAATTAGAACAAGGTTTGATGGCAAATCTGTGTGACCCTTCCTTTTGAAAATGAGGCACTTGAGATAATGAGTGAGCAAAGGGCTGGTGTGCTGGGCAAGGATCTGGACTCAGTACAGCAGTCTTCCCAAGGGAGCCTCTGCTATAGCAACGGTATTAGGGGCAGGGAAAGCAGTAGGAATTGCCTACGTCAGATAGTATTCACTGCTAGTTAAGCTTCACTCTGGCCAGGGATGCAGGCACTTACGAATTCCAGTAAAAGACTGGTGGCTTTTTTGTGTGGTCATGCTGAGCTAGTTCCTACAGCTGAGTTTACTGCCAGAGTTTCCTGGATTAAGTAACAATGCTGCAATTCTGGCTTATTTTTCTTCTCGATCGGAGAACTGCACGATGACCTAAGTAACATCCGCATGGTTTAGCATCTGAGCCGCTCCCGCCACCACCCTGTTTTTTTAGCTGATGTCAGCCTGTTGCTCAATCTGCACCTCCTGACTGGAGAAATGCTTTGTAAGAGAACTGATTGCAGTCACTTCTGTTTTGTGCCTGATTTAACATCTTCACAGCTTAATCTCCTGGAATCTTGGCTAAATCTTAGGTGTTCAATGGGCAAGGAGGAGCTGCCCAAGAAATCCACTTAGACCCACGGAAAGATATGTATTCTGTCATTATACAAGGGAAATGGCATTGGGAAAGGCTGTTTTGTGGCATGAATGGGTAAGCGAGCTCTGGTCATGGTGGAAGAACGTGCACAGCACGTGAATATCTGCAATGGTCACCTCTAAAAAAGGCCCCTGTAGGGCAGAAAGGAGCTGCCACGTGGGAATATCTTCAGTCCCCTTGTTTTGTTCCTGAAGTGTTCAGCCTTTGCCATTCCAGCATGAGTCCCTGACGAATGCCTGTCTGTGAGCTGTCTCCTCGCTGTCTTATCTCCATTCCCTGCCACACTGAAGATCCTAACCCTGCTGCCACAAAGTGCTCAGTGCCCTCCTGCCATCAGAAAGTATCATACCTGCATGGACTGACTTGTAGAGCAAGGTTGGAATTGCCTCCCATTTTGTTGTTGCTTTTCCCCCCTTTTTTGCCTGCACACACACACACACACAGAGTGAAACTTTCAGTTCATTTGCAGAGGTGTTATGGTGGGATCACGACGGGACCTAAGCTTTTAGGGGGGAATCGCTCTCCGCTGTCCTGGGGGTGTATTCTAGCTCTCAAGATCTGGCAGTGGCATTGGAAGCAATTCACTTCCATATCCCCTGGACTTCTGGCTTCCCACTGCTGTTGAGCTTGGCCAGCACCCCTTATCCCCCTCAGCATGGAGACATAAACTGAGTGCTTGAGCTGCTGTCATGTCACGCTGCTTCTGACTGTGGAGCTTGCTAGATCTGTCCATCAGGCAATCCAACCCTGGAAATTAGACAAAAAAGGTTCACGTTTCCTCTTCTGTTTTCTACTAAGTTCATGAGCTGAACTGGCTCATAGATGCCCTGATGAACATTGAAGCTAGTGTGGGGTAAGCAGAGTGGCTGGGGACAGAGAAAAGAGGAAAATAATGGGACAGGGCAGGTGTGTGATGTACGTGTGAGAAATGCAGTCTCTCCTTATTGACAGCCTTACCTTGTGTGAATGCCTTTATGCTCAGCCTACTGCTGTCCTGTGGGTTATGACCCTTCAGGATGCCTTTCAGAAGCAAACAAGTCCATCAAACAAAAGGCAAGGAGTCCAGCTTGTGCTAAATAAGTGAGGAATGGAAATCTGTTTTCTTGTCTGACTGGGAAGTTCCTGATTTGACTGGTTTCGGTCTTGGTCATCACAGCTAATTTAGACAATGGGGCAGTGTGGCTATGCATGACCGAGCAGACCTACTCATAACAGAGTGACTGAGGGACAGATTCGTTAGGTCAGGTGGAGCATTCCACCAGCCTTCTTAAACCTGAAATGAAGATGGCTACTATCCTGGAGAAATCTGAGAGCCTTGCAGACTGACAGTTTTTGCTATCTCGTGAGACTGGTAGTAAAGATTTTGGCTGGGGTCTCTTTCCAGCAACAGGACAACATAAGCCAAGGTTTGAGAGTCTAGTGGTCTACCTAGGTTTAATGATTCTTCCTAGTCTGTTTTTTCAAAGAAACTCTCAACACAGCAAGTGCTATGGCTTGGAATAGACAGATGTGATTGCGAAGGAGTTTATATACTCTTTTCTATAGCAACACATGCTCCTGTAGATGCCTTTCCGTGTAGCTGACTGCAAGGGCAGGGTGGCCTGTTCTGAAAGCATTTTATCGGTTGCTGAAACACTGGACCATGCCCACAGATACCATTTGCTGAATTTAAGAAGAAGACTTATGCATGGTCCTCGTATCCAATCCTATGTATTGATACCACGTTGTGTCTCACCCCAACAGAGGCTGCTGATGTCTTTTCCCCATTTTATTTCTCCCTCTGCCCAGTTTCACTGATTTGTTATTTATTTATTTTTTCCTCACAAATGCTGTGCTGGACTGTTTGAAAAGGGTGAAGCCGTTTCTAAGCCCTTGGCTCCCCTTTTGCCCAGTTTGTTCAGCAAATGGGGCAAAAGTGGTTATGACACAGGGAAAGCAGCTTCCCCTCCAGCTGCTGCTGGTGTTGTGTCCAGCTCATTCAGAGGCAACTGTACAGGCACAAATGCACTGCACTGCAATACTGGCTGACTGCTCCACAGATAGTACATGCAGGAGCAGGTCCCCCTTCATCCTTCTGAACTGCTTTTAAATATTTTTATCCTGATGGTGAGAGGCTGGGCATGGCTTAGGAGTAAATTACAGCCAGCGGGAGAAGTGAGCAAGTGGGTGTGCAGGTGGAGCCTGTGGAATTGTGGCTGCATCTCAGTTGCATAAATGGCATTGATGTTTTCAGTGTCCCGTTAGAGCAGCAGAGAAGGAACCATCTTTGCCCCCAGACCCAGAAAATTGCCTCTACTTTCCACTTGACCTTGCCAACCTTTGCTTCACTTCAGTAAAGAAAATTCCTCCAGGTCTTCTAAGCCAGTAAGACCTAATCTCTTCAATTCCTAAGAAAAATACATGAAATGAAGTCCTGGAGAGACCTGCTCAAGAACAGCAGTCCAGAAGTGTCCTCCCCTATCAGCATGCCCTGCCTGAGCGATCTTGATGTGGGCTGGTGCTTGTTTTTGTGGTAGAGCTGATGTTTTATCGGGCCGGTGCATGTTCTTTAAGCTGGTGTTTAATGGCCAGTTCCCTGTAAAAGCTTGTTTCTTCTCATCATGCTCGAACGCATTTGCCTGCCTGCCCCTTTTTGGGTGGCTACATATAAAAGCAAAGAGCACTTTAGGCTTAATGCTATATCATGTCTGTTCAAACTTGATGCTACGCAGACTGCCAAAATGGCATCTCAGGGATGAAATGTAACTACCAATACGAGCATGCATGGGCAGGTGGATAGCCTGGTTTTGGGGGCATAGCCATGGGATAGGGAAGCTTTTGGAGAGCTACATGGCTCCACCTCAAATCTGCTGCACTGATGTCTCACTTCCCCCACTGGTCTCTGTGTCCCGCTGACCACGTGCAGTGCCACAGCTTATTTCTGTATGAAAAGCCTATAATGCACCGTGTGTTGGGAGCATGTGGGATCCCAGTGTCACATGTGGGGCCAGACATCGTGCTGCAAGCATGCCAGTTCCAGCTGTGTGCCCAAAACACGCTGTTGGGCATCCTCACAAAAATAACGATAGCCTCAGCTGGCAGGTATATGCTTTAAAGTTTCTCTCTGTGATGGATTCCCAAATGAAATCTGACCTTTGATAAAGGACACGGCCTGTGCATCCTACTCAGAATGAGAGCTGCCTGATCATTCGTGAAGACTTGAATACTTCAAAGTGGTTTGCAGGGGAATTTGTGATAGGAAGTTGATGATTTTTGGTCTATTGAGAAATTTTCCAATGTTTGTTGACTTTAGCAGGGTGGTTTTATTTACAAGTCATTTTTTTTTTCCCAACGTTTTACTCAAATGCTAAAAGTTATTAAGTAGAACAGTTTTTAAAGATTTTGTAAATCTGAAAGGGGAGAGAAGTTGATCACACTAGAAGAGGATAATGCCAGTATAGCAAATGTTGTGGCCTGTGTTAACTGTGGAAGACCGTTAACGTTAAGCTAATTCTGGATTTTGCAACCAGGCAAATCTCTCTATGCCCACCTAGTGCTCAGGCTGTCATTGGAATAAAATCTAGAGCTTTTGACTCACAGGTGGTGGAGTCAGTCTTCAAATTAGGTTAAATGGGACTGGTACATGTCAGTAAATTCAGCAAATACTGCTTCTGGCTGCGCTGAACAGACAGAACTATTGTGTTATTAACATTGTTCTTCCTCATTCTCATGCCTCTAAGCACTTTTTTTTTTTTTTAATTTCCTTTTTAAGCAAACAAATGCCAAAGAATAAAAGATTAATTAAAAGTATATTCTGAACAAATTAGAGAACTGTAATCTCCTGGGGCATTTAGTTTAAACTGTCTATGTGCAGAAATGTTTCAGAGAGAGAAAAAAAAGCTGTTAGTACTTAGAAAATGTTTGTCTGTCCGAAATATATGTTATGTTATTTGCCTACAAAGTCCTATAGTACAGACTGTTACAGATTATTTTGTCGTTGTGACATTTTTTTTCCATAGCAGAACAGTTTGCTGTCTCCTAAGCAAATTTACTAGAGTAACTTCCAACACCCTTTGTTTTTCTGCCCTAGGACTGTGTTTCCAGGAATTAGCAGTTCTGTCTGACCAGCGTTTGCATACTGAATTGGAAGTACTCAGTGAATCCCGTCGCCTAAAACCTGGGTTTCCCCAGAAAACTGGGCACCTGAAAGAAACGACTGAAGAATTTAAGGAGTGTTTTACCCAAGGAGCTACAGGAGGATTTTGCAATCAATTGGAATTCCATTTATAGGATATCTTACAGCACAAGTGGAGCCCAGATGTTTTCAGTAAACGGCTTTCAAAACAGTTGAGATCGGTGTCAAATTTCCAGACATGTGATCGAGCTTGGAGTCAAGTTTGGGGTTGCTTTCGTATTTACCGAAAGTCTGTGTGCTGAATTACACTGAAGTTTGGGGGTGGAATGAAGTTCTCCATAACAAATATTTGACTGGACACATGGTTTATCTTATTTGCAGGACTTTGAGCTTTGAAAAAAAGGTTACTGTATTTTTGTTGGTGTAATATTTGAAGTATATTCAGCTCCCTCTTGCTCACTGGATTTAGAAGCGGTGTTGCATTTTAACTCAGATCTGTTATTATTCTAGCTATTAAAATATCAGGGCAAGAAAGCATTTTAAAGCGAGATGGGAACCGTTTCTACAGATGATAAATGACACATGCATTCCTGAACAATCTGGCTTGCCCAACTGCAGTGAACTCTGCTCACGTGAAGTGAGCCCTCTTGTTGGAGGTCTAGCTGGATGCCTAAGTCATATACTAAGTTTTTGCTGAGGCAGTCTATCAGCAAAAAATCTGACTTCCATTTTTACAAGCTTAGAATTTACTTTTGCAAGTACTGTCCAGTCATTTTTCATCCCACAGTAAGATCACTGCCATGATTTGGAAGGTTGTACAGAAGAATGGCACAGGTTGAGTCAGTATGAATGACTGTAAAATGTGTGTAAGGGACATGGAAACTTTCAAATTTTTAACACCGTATCCAAGCCTTACCCTATGCAAAGTCCTTGCCAACTTCAAATGCTACCCGTGGCCCTGTCTGTCCAAATTTGCTGTAACTATGTGTCATGCCCTCTTAAAAACCTGCTCAGGGCTTCCAATCTAACAGCGATTTACCCTTGGCCTGGGGTTGGACTCCTTTTTCCTGAGACTATGTGTGTGCGTCACACGCAATGGGTGTCACACCTCATTGAGATACTTCGAGGTGTGTGAAAACAGAACCTTGGTGGTTTTTTTTCCTGCTACACCTTGAGCTGTGTCAACCAGTTCTCTGACTTAACCACCTTCTGTATATCTATGGAAAGAAGCTCACTTTATTTTGCATTTAATTTTTATGAGCAAAAAAGCTCAAATTTTTGCAAACTTGAATTGATGTCTTGAGTTGTCATATAAGGAAGCGAAGCGTTACTGTCCTTGATTTGGCTGAGTTTCAGATCTGTGCTCTACATAGCATGTTTACATCTCAGCTGTAAACAAATGAGAGATCTTGCTCCATTGTTTCAGATGGGATCTAGTCCAAGGGAAAACAGAGATTGTCTTCAACAATTTGAAGCTTGTGTAGGCAGACAATACATCGCCTCTTGCCTGTGGGCAGCATGAAGAATGCCTCTGGTTTAGATCAACAAAGCAGTCAAGAGCTGACACAGATGCAAAGCAAGGCTGCGCATGCACTCAGCTAAGATGACGGATCAGTCCACGGGCCACTGTGATGTGTGTGTGCAAAAGTGTACTGGAGGAAATAGTTTGGACTACCAGGCTCTTCCTGACTGCACTGAGATCTTTCATCTATTGGATTTGAATGAAAAATGCCAGGATCTCCCTACTGCTTTGGACAGTTGCCTGAATAATGGTCAGGCATGCAATTAACTACTAGCTACTGAAAGCTACATGATAGAAAGTAGTCTGCAAAGCATTGTCAGATCCAAAATACGAGCTTGCAGTTAGCAAATGTGAATGCCGTTTGATGTGAAGTCCAGCCCGAGTATGATAATGCTTCTTGCAGGCTGCTTCCCAAAAATGCTCATTCTTGATGAGGAAAGGCACAAGATAAAAGAGGGCCTGACCCAAGCCACAGAAAAACAGTACGAAATAGTAAAACTTAAGACACTGTGACAGTAGTTTGAGAGAGTCAGTTGCACCATCAACCTAAAACTTGTAGTTATAGCTAAAACTAAACAATCCTAAGACCAGAGTGTTAGACAATCTTTGTATTTGTCACCAAGATGCTATGACGAATGAGTGTACAACCCAATATTTACTATTCTGGCCAAATAAATCTGCTGTCATCACTGTTAATGTGTATGTTTGTGCAACTTGTTATCGATCTAGAAAGCAGAATGTAGCACTTTACTAATCTTATTGACATTTAATCATTGGTGGCACAGTGTCCAAACTACAGAGGAAATATTCCCACTATTAATAGACTATTTGCTCAGTTGTTTACAAACTGTGATGTTGCACAGCCTTTCATGGAACAATGTAATGAGGATTTATGCAGCTTTGGTCATGAGGAGATTGGAAAAAAAATAAACAATTGTTTGCAATCTATAAACTGCTGGGTAACTTTCTTTTCATAGTTCCAAGCGTGCCTTTGTCAGTCACAGGCATAAGGGTGGAAGGAGAGCACAAAGAGCAAAGAACATGATGTAAATAAAGATAAAAAAAAAAAAAGTTTAGTAGTAGGTTCAAAGTTAATCTTTCTGGAATACTGAATCGTACTCTGCAATTACCTGCAAATATAGAGGCCTGCCTGAGTGTAAAGCTATATAAGAGTATATATGCTTCAGGAGGACAACCACTAATGTTTGACAAAACTTTTCAGCTAAATGTGAGGTTTGTTTGTTTGAAGTAACCTCAAGCTGTTGAAAATACTACAGTATGAAAACAGTAATGCAAATCTGCCCAGCAGTTACCAAGTTACCACCTTTTTTTTTTTTTTTTTACATAAGCATTTGTGTGGGAGGGGAACATGAGGGTTTCAAATGTACCTGGCAGCCTGCAGAAGTGCTAAGTATGATCCATATTAATTTACAGATCTTAATTACTTCTGATGGTTAACTGACAGAATCAAGAGAAAACTTTAAGTCAAAGGAAGACGTTGGCTGTTTCTTTAAGACACTCAGTACGCTGCTGAAAGTGCTGTTGTGCTGATGCAGACCGACCCGAAAGCAGTCACACGTGGGAAATCAGACATTGCCTTCAGAACAAGGAAGTTCAAAGACCAAATGAAACTTTGTTGAAAGGACAAGTTAGAGGAAAAATTAACTTAAGCAGAGTTTGCAGGCTCAGTAATCCATGTTCCAGTACTTGTAATATTTCTGACTAATTTCAACATTTTCTGTTTTCCTGAACAAAAGCCAAGATTTTGGGAGCCCGATGTTAAGGGATGATCTCATAGGACATTTCTAAGCCTTCAAAGTTGTGTTTACAATCTGCTTGAAAGATCAGAAACCAGAAAGTAAAAGAATCCAATATTTGTTGAAAATAAACGACCAAACTGAATGACTGTAGTAACAAAAGCAGCTGAAATAACCGTCCCGATATCAGAAGGCTCAGCTTGTTCCGTTTGACCTTTGATTTCTCAATTACCTCTTTATTATTTGGCATTATGCTTGAAATGCTTACGGGCCCCTGTCCTAAATCTCACCATCGAGTAAATCGAACATCAGAGGGCAGGAAATGTTTGGTTTCTCGCCGTCTTTCTTGTTTGCGGTGCCTTTAGTCATCACTGGACAATCGTGCTAACGCACAGTGAGTTTCTTTCCCAAGGTCACACGCAAACACCAGCAGTGATTGTTGCATGTGCCTGTCCCTATCTTGTAGCAGCTCCGAGGAAAGATGGTGCCCCTCAGCTGTGTTCTTTCTTCTTGGGTTGGCTCACCAGATTAACCAAGGATTTTGGCCCTTATTTAATGGTTACTTGCATTTCTTCACTGCATTTTTGTGGTGGTATCTATCCGAAGCTGGGCCTGGTCACTGAAAGGAGGAAGTCTGAAAGCTTACTGGGCCTCGTCTCTGAGTCACCGATGTTTGCTGGTGCAGAAAGCCAGAGCTAGAACTTGATGTTCTGCTCCAGGAGAGTACACGAAAGCGGGAAGAAAGTATCTACTATGGCACAGATTTCTTCCTCCTGACGCTGTCCTAAGCAGCTCAAGCCGTTCCTGTTGAAGTTACAAAGCTGCATGCTGTTTTCTGGGGACAAACAAGTGTGTTTTATTGTCAGGGCTACGGGGCGTAGGCACAAATGGCTGTGCTCCTGTGGGGGCAGGATGGCAGGGCCTGCTTCATCCATGGCAGGGCCTCCTTCATCCCACGGGCCTCCTTCATCCCATGGGCCTCCTTCATCCCCAGGACCTGCTTCATCCCCAGGACCTGCTTCATCCTCAGGGAATCCTTTACTCTCAGGGCCTCCTTTACCCCCAGGGTCTCCTTCCACTCTCTACAACTCCCTGAAGGGAAGGTGTGGAGAGCTGGGGTCAGCCTCTTCTTGCAGGTAGCTAGCAATAGGACTAGAGGGAATGGCTTCAAGTTGCTCCAAGGTGGAAATTAGGGGACATTTCTTCTCAAAGCGAGGGGTTAGGTATTGGGACGGGTTGCCCAGGGAGGTGGTGGAGTCACCGTCCCTGGGGGTGTTCAAGGGAAGGTTGGACGTGGTGCTGAGGGACACGGGTCAGTGGGTGACATCGGTGGTAGGGGACGGTTGGACCAGGTCATTTCGGGGGCCTTTTCCAACATTAATGACTCTAGGATTCAGGCCCAAACCGCCCCAGCTGGGCCCGGCCCCGAGCACTGGGGCGGGCGGGGGGGGGGACAGCGAGGGGAGGGGGCCCGGGAGGAGGAGGGGGCGTGGCCAGGGTAAGGGGCGTGGCCGCCGGTCACGCGCCGCGGGGGAGGTGCTGAGTCACGCTGGGCCAGCAGAAGCGCGGCGGGCAGCGCCGCCAGTCCCCGCCCCCTCGCCCCCCCCCCCGTTTCCCGCCACGCCGGCGCGCATGCGCGCGGTGACGCCGGCGACGCTATAAAAGGCACGGCGTCGAAGGGAGCCGGCCCAGAGTGCGTCGGCGAGGCGGAGCGGAGCGGGTTCCTGCGTCAACAGTGCTTGGACGGAACCGGCCGCGCTCGGGCCCGCCGCCTCACTACCACCACCAGCCGCACACCGACACCGCAGCCTCTCCTCTCACGGCAGCGCGATGGCTACCCCTCTCTCCCAGGTGCGCCAGAACTACCACCAGGACTGCGAAGCGGCCGTCAACCGCCAGATCAACCTGGAGCTCTACGCGTCCTACGTGTACCTCAGCATGGTGAGGGGGGGAAGGCCGCTTTCGGGGGAGGGGGTGGGGGCTGCGTTTGGGGGGGGGGCTCGGGGGTCTCTAGGCCCTGGTGATGTGGGGCCTGTGCGGGGTGTTGTGGTTTGGCCTCCCCGAGGAGGCCAGCCTCGGGGGAAGGCGGGCCTTCGCGGCGGGGCCGCCTCCTCCTCCTCCTCGCCGAGGGCTTCGCGGGGTCGAGCTAAAGGGAGAAATCCCGCCGCCCCCGGGGGAGGCTTTCCCCTAAAGGAAGGGGGCAGGGAGGGCGTGAGAGCCGCGGGGTGCCCCAGCCCCGCCGGGGAGGCAGGGGCGGCCCTCCCCGCGCAGCCTCCTTGCTCCGCCCGGGGACGGCGACAGCCGCTTATTTGCGCCGGTTTTCCGTAGGTGAGGCGCTTATCTCGGGCGGGGGCCGGTTACACGTTAACTGCTCTTTGTTCGCCGCCCCGGGCGGCCTCGTTATCAGCGCAGCTCAGCAGCCTCCGAGCGCCTCTGCCCTTGGGGCAGGGCTGGATGGCTGGGATTGCCTAACGAAGTGATTGGCGCCTCTCCCGCGGGCGTTCTCCTCTCGCAGGCACGGTTCTTCCTAGTTCTGAAATGAATTAGGAATCCAGGGGTTTCTTGGCCCTGTGCCTCTTGTACTTGGCAAGAGACTCCGATTTTAGCCGTAGCTGAGTTGAGTAACTCGGTATGGGCACGGCTCTGACCTCTGCAGCAATCCGGGTGACTTAGATTTGCAGGTAACTTGAGACTTCGTAGTGACACTGTAGTAAGTTGGGGCACCTAAGTGTACAGTTAAAGCTTCTTTCTGGGTTACTGTGGAGGGTTGAACCTCAGCTGCAAGCCAAATGTAACTGTTGGTGGTAGTAGTGACACACAAGCACCATTGTCTTGCCATGAAACCTCCCAACTGCTGGTTAAAGAGCAGAGAATTCCATGCTGTCTCATCTTGGAAATAACTGGTAGTTGATACAAAGCTTTCTATTGAAGTCTCCTTAAGACCAAAATAGAAATAAGCTGTGACTTCTAACAGCTATTACATATCCTGTTTTTCAAGAGATGACTTTGCATTTGTTGAACATGCACTTCAGTTAAACTTCTGTTTTTAAAAAGTGATACTGAAGATTTTTCAGAAGTAGAAAGTGTATTTACTAGTCTATTCCCCAGTAAACCTGGTGAAACACTCATGAGGGCTTTTCTGTAGAATTATCTTCAAGTTCTTTGCCCTCTGAACTAGTGTTATGAGTCAGAACCTTGACCAGTGATCATTGTAAACAAAGAACACAGGGAAAACTCATCCTTGTTTACAGCGAGGCATTTAGAGCCTGTGTTTAAGGCAGCAGAAGAGCAAACACAGTGGGGCATGGGTTTTTGTATATTTAGGAGTGAACTGCAAATACCATTTATTTGTGTTAATGATTGGGATGCAGGTTAAAACTTAATCCAGGCTGGGAAAATTGAACTTCTTATGAAGGGAAGAGCTCTGCCGTATTGCCTTGCTGTCTTTTGTGCTGCTGGCTAGCCCTAGCTTGGACTCTTGCTGTCTTGAAGTAGGGCTGACTGCAGACATGTCCGAAGTCACAGTATGAGCTTTGCTTTGTGTGCCTGCTGGAGTGAGTATTAGGCTTCTGAGCATGTGCATTCTTTTCAGTCCTACTACTTTGACCGGGATGATGTGGCTCTGAAAAACTTTGCCAAGTACTTCCTGCACCAGTCCCACGAGGAACGTGAGCATGCTGAGAAGCTGATGAAGCTGCAGAATCAGCGGGGTGGCCGCATCTTCTTGCAGGACATCAAGGTGAGGACTAGTGCTTTGGGTTGTCCTGTCTAGTGCAGAACTAGACTCGGGGCCTGTCTCCAGGCTGGAAGGGAAGGAATTCCCTAGGGATCTTGGAGAGCAGCAGCAGCTGCTTGTATACTCCAGTGGACAGAAAAGGAAAGTGAAACAATAACAAAACATACAAAGCAAGTGATGCACAGTGCAGTTGCTTATGACTCACAGACCAATGCCCAGCTTGTCCCCAAGCAGTTCTGTTGTCTCTCCCTGGCTGACTCCCCCTTTTTTTATTGTTCAATGTGATGCCATATGGTGTGGGATATCCCCTTGGCCAGTTGGGGTCAGCTGTCATGGTTGTGTCCCTTCCCAGCTCCTTGTGCACCCCCAGCCTCCTCGCTGGCAGGGCGGTATGAGGAGCTGGAAAGTCCATGAGCTGATGTAAGCACTGCTCTGCAACAACTAAACACCAGTATGTTATCAACACTTTCTCCTACATCCAAAACATGGCACCATATCAGCCACTCTGAGTAAATAAACCTTATCTCAGCTGAAACCAGGGCACCTGCTTGCTTAGGCTGTTAGATTACAAGGGTGGGAGGAGGAAGAAAGCAGCTCTGCTAAGTCTTACCCTGCAAGATTTCACTGAGTGTAACAGAAGGACTTAGGGAACAGGCATCTGTTCTGTGACTTCAGCATGCATTCAGTTCTGTTCAGTGTGCACTGTGTTAAGCTTTTCAAAACATCAAAATGCCTGAACTTGGTTGTGCTCAAAACTTCCAGTATAAGACCCTTACTGGAGAGCTGCAGGATGCAGCAAGTTGCTTTTCTGAGCAGAGTCTGAGATCAGAGCAAAGCATTTTAGATCTCTATTGGTCCTTGGTTACTTAAAATATGGTCATGGGCTTTCCCCTGTAGAAACCAGATCGTGATGACTGGGAGAATGGACTGACAGCAATGGAGTGCGCCCTGCACCTGGAGAAGAACGTGAACCAGTCGCTGTTGGAGCTGCACAAATTGGCAACTGAAAAGAATGACCCGCATGTAAGTGGCCACTGAAGTGAGAAAGTAGCTGTGCAGGGAGTGTGTGTGACTGGGTGGGAGGTGAGCTGGGGGTACCTGCTGGTCCTACTGGTGAGAAAAGGGATGGACAAGCTGTGCAGCTCTCCCAAAGGGAAGGGCACAGGTGTCAGCACCTACTGCACCCATTTGGTGGGGTTATTGTGCTTTTTTTCTTCTTGCAGAGGACCAGTTATGTTGTGTTTGGGTGGTTACAGCTGTCCTTACAGAGCAGTGGGTGTATGGCTGTGTTCAGCCCCTCCTGATGCTCTTCTTCAGAACAGAAGGCATGTGGGCAACACTTCAGAGAAGTGTATTAAGCAATTCCCAAGTGTGAATAAACCTGTGGTTTCAGAGTACTTCTGAAAATGTCTGCAAGCTGAAGTTCCTCTAAAAGGAGTAACATGCTGGGCAACAGGTGTTAATAGTTACCGTGAAGGGCTATACAGTGCTCTAAATGTGCTCAGGAACTTTCTTGTGGCGAAGAAAAGAATGTTTCCTGAACATGATGATATCGTAATGGAGGTTCCTGGAGCAAGTGTGCCTGGATAGGCGTGCCTCACTTTAGTTTTGCCTCAGTAATGCAAGAACAAGATCAAAGGCTACTTCTCAGATAGCTTCTGCAGCTTTAAAATTGTTCTTGTATATCATTTGTCCTTGTATATCATCTTTCACTAGGCAGAGTTAGAATGATTTCAGATCCTGTTTCAGCAGGATGAGCCATGTGCAGACCTAAACTTTTTCATCTCCATTTCAGCTGTGTGACTTCATTGAAACTCACTACCTGGATGAGCAGGTGAAGGCCATCAAGGAGCTGGGCGACCATGTGACCAACCTGCGCAAGATGGGGGCACCCAAGTATGGCATGGCAGAGTACCTCTTTGACAAGCACACCCTAGGGCACAGTGACAATGAGAGCTGAAGTCTTGCCACGAACACCACCCTGTGGGTTTCAGGAAGATTCCTGCTTTACTGTCCAGCAGTGCATGCATCTTCAGCTATCTAGATAAACAGTTCTCTTACTCTGTACCAAATATCAGCCTTCTTTTCTCTTGTGTTTTGTGTATCGCCTTCCATCCAATAAAGTGACTTGGTTCAAAGTGGTTTGTTCTGTTTTTCTTGAAAGGAAAGGATTGTGCTCCCTAGTCTCCACTGGGAGAGTTTTATCTTAAGCTGGGCATGAAGAAATGCATAAGGGGGGTCAAGTTGTACTTTTTCTTGCTTAACACTTTTATAAATTAGCTTTTTTCTATCCAGTAGTATCCACTGCAGGAATTGCTCAGGGACTAAAGCTGTTTTAAAATGCGTTTGCTGCTACAACTTCTGCTTTAATGCAAGGAAAGGGAGGCTTTAGTATCTCTGGGCTTCCTGAGTTGCTGAAGGGTGGGATTAATGCCTCACCGAGCATCATGCCTGCCTGGCAACTGGGACTGCACTTGTCTGTAAAGAAAACTTACTGTGAGTAAAGAGCTGCCTGTGTGCTCTAAGCTAGACAAACAGTGGTGATTCAGGAACTACCTCGAAAGGCAATGCTGGGAGTTGGGGGTGCTGGTGACACCAGCTGAGGCCAAACTATCTGAAAGGCAGAGGGGGGGGAGTATGTGAGGTGGACTGAATTTGTTCTGTTCCCCGTGGTGTGGGGAGTTCCGCAGCTGTTCCTGAAGATCTGAAAAGAGGAACGCTTTTCTTTAACACTTTAAATTTCTATTGCACAGAAACTGAAATGAGGAAACAAGTGGTCCTGGACTTCAGCCTTGCTTTTTTTATTGTTGTTTTCAGGGAGGATAGTTAGAAATCTTAGCTTAGTGGTGTCTGCTGCCATCGACAAGACTTCCTCGAGAGCTTTCAGGTCAGTGGCAGATGCGATGGGGAAATGGAAGCAACATGAACACCTTTGCCTGCAGCCACCTGTTCAAGAGCCTTATCCCATTGCTTTCCCAGTATGGGGGAGTACCAGGTAGGTAGGGCTTCGTGAGGCACTGTGGGTCTGTATCACGGGTGCTGTGACTCAGTCCCTTTCTTTCCCTGGAGTATCTGTCAGTAGTGCAAGTCCTGCATGAGACATGTAGTGGGCCTTGTGGCAAATAATGTAAACCTGGGGTTCTAATTCCTGCTGTGAGGAGGTGTCACTGGCTGTATTCTTCTGCTTTGGGCTATGCCTGAATTCCAGGGTCGTCAGGATGCTGTCAGCTCAGCTACTGTTCTGCTGTTAGGCATCTGTAATGCCTAACACTAAGTCCTGTTGGTTTTGCTAAAGTGTAGGGTTTTTCCTCACTTTTTTTCTTGTTGCAACACTGAAATCATGTGCCTGCTACTGTACCTGAGGGCAGGAGTGTTGAGTCACCTGGGCTGGGCTCTTGGTGAATGCTCCAGCAGCTTGGGGTTTGGCTGCACTGCTCTTCTGTTGGCCCAGGTGTAAAGATATTGCAGTATCACTTGTATGGCAGGTATTTTAACAGACCTCTGTGTCTTTTGGTCTCCTTTAGCTGTACTGATCCATCAGATCTTCACATGTGCTCTCACTAGTCTCCATGATCACCTCCATCAGCCCCACGTAGTCACCGTCACCGAGGGAGATGCCAGAATCGTTTGGGGACGGGCTCTCCACTGGTCTTGTCTCTCTTGTCGGGGGATTATTACTGCTTCTGTTTCCTGAATCTCTTGTCCCAGAAACCTCTGACGGGTACGGGTCTGGCGCGCTGCTTGTGTCTTCTGAACTTAGGCTGTCGGGGCCTGCATTCCCCACGGGGGACCTCTCCAGCACTGGAGATGTTACAGGAGTGAAGGAGAAGCAGGGAGGGGGGCTGCTGGTGGGCGCTTTGGTGCCGGGGGGGTGCAGGGAGCTCAGCTGCTCAGAACCAGGGCCGGCTGTTGTGTTCTCCAGAGTTAGCCAGGGTGGCTGGGAGCCTTTCGAGCTCTTCAGGCTCTTGAAGTTGCCCTGCTTCTCATGGTTCGGGGACTCTGCCAGGAGGGGGAATTTAGGGCTGTCTGATGCTGTGGACAGAGCTTCTGGACTCCCTGTGGTGGCAGCTTCTCTGCCTCTACTGTTAGAGTTGGGTTTTTCTTCCACCGTTACAACCAGCGAGTCAGGACCTTTGTTCCTTTCCGTTGGCCAAATAAACGTTTCCTTGGTACCTGAGCCAAGGGAGCTCTGGCTTTTGTACATATCGCTCGTCCTGGAAGGCGAGGAGTTGGCGATGACGTCCCTGAGGGAATTGGAGCACGCAGCAATGCTGGAGAGCGCAGGGGGCTTCTTGCGGCCCTGGCGCCGGGAAGGGAAGATCATGGGGATGGAGCTGATCGGCGTCTGTGGAGCGCTGTAGAAACCGGGTCTCTCGTAAAACGGGGTTGACATGAAGGCATCAAACTCCCTTAGCTTTCCATCGTCGCCGTCCCACTGCTCCTGTGAGGTGGTGTCCCCCCTCGGGGAGGGGACAGCCTTGCCTGTGTCTTGGTAGGCGTAGTGGGAGAAGGGGGAGGTGGGCTCCCCTCGCCGGCGCAGCAGGTTCATCCGGGAGGAGGACCTGGAGAAGGTGGGTGACTGGACACCAAGGAGACGGCCCAGGTGTCCCAGCAGTGGCGTGGAGTGGTTCGCCTCCTCATTCTCTTTAATTTGCTCCAGGGGCTGGAACTCCATCTCTTCTTTCTGCATGCTGGGGAAAGGCAGGACAGGCTGTAACGCGGCCACGACAGGCAGTGTTTTGTTGGGGAGGCTGGCAGCACGGGAATGTTGCTGCCTGTGGCAAGCCTCTCCTCCTGTGTTGCCATTAATTGTGTGTTAGTCCCCCCGAAATAGCGGTGCTCATAGTAGAGGAGGGCAGCAAGAGGTCAGAGGCATCCTTTGCCAAGAAAGTTATCGGCTGTCATCTTTGGATGAGCCTGAAATATACTGGAGCAGGTTTTCACAGACCGTGGGGGAAGATGTTATTGCTCTCTTACTCCTTAAGCACAATATCCTGCGCAACACCTGATCTGAGGCGTAAATGTGGTCTGCTCTGACGCCCTGCAGTTGCACCCACCTGATATCAAAAGTAGAGCCAAGGAAGGAGGGGCGCTTGTACTCAGCAGTGGCTGCGGTGTAAGGTGGCTGGGGGTCAGGCTCGTTCCAGTATAGGTCCTTCTCCAGGATGGGCAAATCCTGATGCATCTCATCCACTGCCATAAGGGACACCTGCCGGGACAGCAGCAGTGTCAGCGAGTGGCGTTGCATGTGCCTATTGTCAGTGGACAAATAATGCAGGAGGGAGCAATGTAGCCCAGGGGTGAGATGAGTAGCTAGCTTTGATATGTGTTTTTATTTTATTTTTATTTTTTATTTTTCACATGGAGAGATTTGATTAATTAAAAGGAAGGTGATTCTGAAGGAAACATGAAAGCAACACACTCGCTAGAACAGACAAGCTTAATGTTAGGAAGGACTGAAGGTGGAGAGTAACTGCATGGAAGAAACCAGAGGAGGCAGTTTTAGGTACAGACATAGGGTGGGAAAAGATAGGAAGAAGCAGGAATTATTTGTCATCAAAAGGCAGCGAGGGTCTGAAACAAGTCAGGATCCATCATGTGTGCCAAAATATGGGCTAAGGGGGCCGGGTGGAACTGCTGCTGGTCTCTGTGTACCAAATGTATCTCTATGTGCCAAAAGCCCTGTGTTGCTTGGTGTGTGTGTGTCTTCCTGGCACACACCTTGCCCTAGTTTTCCTGGAGCCTGGGATGTTTCCCTGGCTGCTGAGAAGGAACACTGAGCTGGTTGCCTTCACCCTTGTATCCGCTGGGGAACCTTATGCTCTCCTCCTGCTTTCCTAGCTGTCTCTTTTTGGAGATCCTGAGCCCCTTCTTAATATACAGCCACCGAAGCCTCAGATAAGCACAAGGGTCATGGACTGCTTCTCTGCCCCACTGCAGGCAGAAGTGCTACAGAACATCATGACTATGCTGAGCCCTCAGGTGCTCTCCTGCCTCTGTGGGCCAGGAGGCTCCTGCCTTCACCGTACCTGCAGGTTCCTGTCGATGAGCCAGTTGGTCTCAAAGTCATCATCATCCTCCCCAAAAGGGTTGATGAGCTGTTCTGCCACCTGCACGTGGAGAGCACACAGCAAGGGTCACGGTCGTACCCACCCTTTTCCCTGCAGGAGGAAGGGCCACGGGGCTCAATCCAGAACTACCCTCAAGGGTGATGTGTCCTGAATTTGGAGCAATGCTGTTTCCCCCCAAAAGGGGTGGGTTAGAACCAGAACCTTTCCGGTTGTTAGGAGGCATCGGTACACACAGGAACTGCCCCGTGCTTGCTGCAGACCACGTGCAACACTCTGCAGATAAAGCGCAGCCCACTGCCTCTCTTTTCCCCAAACTAAGCAAAGGTGGAGTTGGTCTTCAGAATGAGGTGCTCAGAAACTGAAGGTCTTGGCAGTGCCCTCAGTCCCTGTTGGGTCCCAGCACCTGGCACGTTGCCCACAGCTCAGCCCCTGCTGGCACAAACCAGGGAAAAACCCGTGTTTGGGTCAGATTCCAGTTCCAGGCATGTTTTCTTGGACTTACCTTTAACCAGCCAGCATAAAAGAAGAACTGCAGAAACGTAAAGACTGGCACGAAGAGATCTAGCTCGTGGCCAGGATACGCTTTTTCCGGATCCAGGAACTGCCGCCCGATCAGACAGGCCAGGAAGAAGCTGTAAACAGCCACGGTCACCACCTGGGAAAGGTGCCAAGGGACACAGCAGAGGCCCTTGAGTTCCCAACTTGCTTTCTCAGCATCCCTCTCCTAGTTCCACCCCAAACAGCAGCGAGCTGCTGCAGATGTTCTGGCTCTGTAGCCTTTTGAAAGCCATGTATTCAGTTACAATATATTTCTCCTCTGCTTTTTTTTTTTTTTCCCCCCCCAGGAAGATGCATTTCTGCTGCAGAAAGCTTTAATTATGCCCTTTGCCCTTCATCTGTTTTGTACATTGCATGGAATGGAAAAGCCACTCTGCCCCTGGAATGCCATGCATGTAGGCATCACAGAGAGAAGGTGGCACCTGACATCCTGGGTGGAAGGAGCTTACAGCACTGACACATGGCAGCATGGTTGATTTGCTGATAATTTAAGGTGTGTTCACCTCTCCTGGTATTTCTCTTGAGCCCCTCATGGCTCGGTCCACGCCAGCAGGCCCCTGTTAAATTTGTGAGGGGAACTCTGAGCATAGCTGCCAGCTCTGGACTGACTCCTTTTTGGTTCTAATGGGGGATTTTTTTTTATATGTGCCTGCTTGCTTGCCCAGATTTTCAGGCTATAATGAGTAATCATGGGACTGGAAACTTCCCCTTTGCAAATTACTAGCAGCTGAGGCTCATTGCCATCCAGCAATCAGGGAGGGGTCAAAACAAACACCCAGCACCACAAGATTTAAGCTGTCCCTGCAGTGAGCAGCATGGGGTTGTTCCATAGTGGGCAGGTTACTTGAAATGGCAGACTTTGCAATCTGGATGTGCACCTGTAGAAAAATGGGTTGTGCACTGCAGAGGGGGCAAAGACCCTGTCCAGACTATCTGGCAAACCCTGCTCACAACTTCAAGACCTGAATGTTGCTCCTGGAGCAGCTGCCAATTTGGGGCCAGCCTTTTCTACAGCCTGACGTGGCTCTGTCACTTCTTCCTGACCACCTCAGTAGCTGAGACTCTCTTTCCTGTGCTTGGGGTAAGGCTTTGGTGGAGCTGAGGTCTTCTTCCTATGGGCTTCTTGGTGGGGGGCTGCAGCACTGTGCCAGGGTCACAAAGTATTCTGCCCCAAAAGTAAATTTGGGATGCTGGTGCAACATGTTATGGTATTGCTTTTGCTCCTAGTTTTCAGGGCAGCAGGGTCTGTGCAGGGATGTAGTTTCCTAATGTGTTCCTTGTTAACCTTCAGCACTGCAGGAATGGAAGCAGCTCCCTTTTCATGGTGGAGTGTGTTAGTGTTACCTGAGCAGCTGTACGTTTGAGACAAAGGAGCAAATTAGTACTAAAGGTTCTGTCTGGAGTTGTGTTGGGGGAGCTCAGACAGCTGAGCACATGCACAAAGCTCTCTTTCACGCATGTGGCATAACTGCATCACAGCTGCCCTGTGTGCTGGAGCAGATTTGCTGGCAGACAGCTCTCAGCTCTGCAGTGTTGGATCCGCACGTATCTGGGTTTGCTGTGTGCCCACGCGGAGCACATCACGGGTAAATAATTACCCTGTGTGTTTCTGTAGAGGTGGCTGTGCCTGAGTTACAGAAATGAGGCTGGGCTGAGCGTGTGCTGCTGGGTTTCGCATGCAGGAGAGCCAGCACAGGCTATGTGTGCAGGTGTGGGCGAGGGGTAGAAGTGAACAGAGCATCTACAAGGTCCTTGTGTAGGATGGGTATGGGTGGGTGTCAGTGGGGGTTCCCTTGTAGCATGCGCAGGTGTGGGGGGATCCCTTCTCACCTGCGTGTAGACCAGAGGGATGCTGATCCAGTCGTAGCCGTAGAGCCGCCCGCACTGGCTACGCAGAGTGTTGAGTTCCTGCAGTGGGGAAAAGGAACATGTTGTTGGTCCCAACTTTGTGTGTCCTTTCCTGGCCTTCTCTAACCCATCCCCTCCTGCTCACACCTCCCCTGGTAGGTAGGACTCAGCTGGGACTCCTGCTCCACTGGTGTCCAGCCTATCCCCACCAGACAACCAGCAGGGTCTCATGCTTCCCTGGAGGGCAAGCCGCCTGGATGTCCACGTTTGAGACCAGGGTCCCTTCCTAGCTCACTTCACAGCAGAATTTCTCTCTTCAAAAAGTGAGCAGCTCATCAGGTTAGGCAAATAATGTCTTAGAAGTATCCATCTCTCTCTCCTGATTATATGGTGAGTCTAGACAAATATAGCCCAGAGGGATGAATTTCACTCCCGGCAGCAGAGGCAATGCAGTTCTCTGCACACAAATACCAGGGAGGATGAGCTGCTCTGGAGCCTCTTTTAATCTACAGCTGCGCAGGGATCACTGCCAGGTCCTGCCTGCGGAGCACAGCCTGCTTCACAGGACTATCCAAGGGTTGTCGATAGTGAAGTTCTCCCCATGGACATTGGTTATTGAAGGTGCTTTTGACTTCTGATGGTCCCTTCCAGATACGTGTTCTGCTTCCTTGTGCCATTACTGCACATAGATGTGAGCCACATGGCTCCTTCCCATCCTAGTTTTGAGAAAGGTGTCGCGTTCCTCTCTCCTCTTGTGTGTGCCATTGCTAACCTGTCACCAGGCCATGAAAAGCTCTGTCCTGTCATGAGTAGGAGAGCTGCAGTGAAGGTATTTCCCATCAAAATTAATGCAATATCCCCAGGGACAGGCCTGGCTCACTGTCTGCACATCCTACTTCAGTATTCCTTGCATGACCTCTGAAAATCCCTGTGGTTCTTCCCAGAGAACTGGATAAGGATCTCCAGCAGTTGCCTGCTGGCTCTGTCACTCACGTTCAGGATGCCCTGGAGCAGCACGCTGTCACGGATCCTCCCCTCGTTCCTTGCCTTCACCGCTAGGTTGGAGAACCACACGCAAGGGATCCAAAACTTGTTGTGGGGGGAATTCAAACTCTCGAACTTCTTGTGCTCTTCTGGGGTCATGAGACCTGGGTGGGAAAGAGTAGATGGGAGAGGAACGTCCATAGAGAGTGGAAAGGAGTTGATCTGGTAGGAAATAGAAACTTCTAAATTTCTGGTGGTCGCCTCAACTCTCCTTATAATTGCAGGAAAGATTTGGGCACTCACCTTTGGGGGGGACATAAAAGGACAACAAGTCTTGTTAAAACTGTGATCTGTAGAAGTGTAAGAAGCAGGATTTATCTCATTTCATAGAATATACTGAGTTGATGATTCCTGTGAGTCCTTTCTGAGTCCAGCTCCTGGCTCTGCCCAGGACCACCCGAAAATCAGACTATATGTCGGAGAGCATCCACCATTGGGGAAATATAGTACTGCTGAGGGTGCAAATGCCTAGAGAACGTGATGACTTGTGTCCTAGACTGCCTGTTTCTCTCTGGATTGAGAAGGGAGTCCAGATGACTAGGGCAGTTGCAGACATCTCCCTGTGTATAAACTGGAAAATGTTGTACCGTGAGGAGCATCTTCAGAGAGAATTCAGGGAGCCCTGCATTTGGGGTCTGTTTAGGTCAGAGTCTCCCAATTCTCACCTGCCCAGGGGAAAACTCTTACCCTGAGAGGATAAACTTAAAACTTGGCAGGGGTCTGCTAAGGCTCTGCTGTAGGCCTGTGCACAGGGTCACTTACTGCAGAGCAGCTGCTAGGGAAGTCGCTGCACCACAGTTACAGGAATCTGATCAGTCAGGGATGCCCCGTGACCTGCAGCATATCTCCATTCACACACCTGCTAGTTCCACTCCCCTTTTACATAAAAAAAAAAAGTGAGCAGAGATGCTTCACGTTTCAAATAGGCACTGCAGCCACCAGTAGGAACAAGCATGCTGTGAAATAGGGAAATGTAAACAGTTATTTCAGAGGAGCAGGGATAGTGCACGAGCAGATGCTGAGGACCGACAGCAGAGCATGTAGTAGCACTTTCTCTACTCCAATATAGAGGTCAAGGGGCCATTTACAGAGCTCCTGGCCCCAAGCCCAGCAGCAAGGTGCTGCCTGCCTGGGGCCAGAGCTGTGCAGGAGGCAGTGCCAGCACTGACCTGCCCTCACGACGTGCTCCATGCTGGGGAAGCGCTTGTAGACGGCGGTGCTGACGGAGCGCAGGATCAGCACGCTGCACAGGTTGCTGTAGCGCATCAGCGTGCGGCGCAGGAGCCGCCCGTACTCGTCCTCCCCGTCCACGTTGCAGGAGACCAGGTTCATGATGCGGTCGGGCCACGGGATGCTCTCATACTGAGCCCACCAGCGGGACACCACCAGGGCCACGTAGAAACCTAGAGGGGAGCTGACCACGTTAGCCGCCCTGAAGGAGCAGGAGGTGTACATGCTCGTGTCACTGGGTGATGAGCAAAGGCACGCCTTGCAAGGCAATTGAGATCTCCGTGATAAAGCTAGAGCCTGCCTTTCAGTTTGTTTGGAGATACTTGGTCCCTGCCCTCCTGGGAGAACCCAGAAGGTGCCAGTACAGCCGGATGGTGAAAGCTGTGTGCGTAGCTCACAGCTCCGTCATGGGATGATGCTCTCTGCCTGGGGGTTTTACAGAGGCAGGGTGAGGGAACTGCTTGGTGAATCCTGCCTACCCGCAGAGCTATGACAAAGCAGGGAGACAAATGCTGCCCCGTTCCCCTCCCTGCACACTCACGGTCAGAGCTCCTTACCCAGCACAAAGGACACGGGGATTAGCTCAGCATAGCTGTTGCAGTAGAGCGCCAGCTTCTCAAACATCAGCCTTTGGCTTTCACTGAGGATCAGCCTAAAAGGGAGAAAGAGAGTCATCAGCCTCACATAAGAGACCCAGGCCTGCTGGGATAGGAACCTGGCAAGGGAAGGTGAGGATGTGCAGCCACAACACGGCCGCTCTGTGAGCCTGACGATGATGTGGGTGAGCAGCCTAGGGCATCAGCCTGCCTGACGTCAGCCCCAGCTCTGCTCCTGCCAGCAGTGGCTGTTCTGACGTGTTCCTGCCTCTGTCTCAGAGCTGCTTTCCTCCCGCCGTGCTCTATCCGTGCACGTTGACCCAGCTAGGGGAGGTCCCTGACTTTCCTCGTTAAAACCAGACCAGCCACAGAGTACGGTTGCCTTATCACAGGTCTGCAGCCCCAGGGCTGATGTCTGCTCTCAGAAGCGTTGCTTGCTGTGTACATGAGGGAAATTCTCTTCTATTGCTTCCTGCTATTACCAGTACTTCCAGTACTGGTTCAGCCTTGGTGTCTACATACCATTCTTCTCAGGTAGTCACCAAATGCAAATCTTCATCCCCAGAAAGAGGAACTGTTCCTCTCCAGGCCAGAAAAAGGAAATCCGTCAGCTGCTAAGCCGTACTGGTGCGGTGAGGAAGGACCTTTCCTTTCCTCCTCTGAACAGAGGCTGCCAAGTGTCTGGCCAGTTCCTTTTTATCAGGACTGTATTGCTCAGTTGTCATGCTCTGGGACAGGCTGAGAGTGAGGGGTTGTGTTAGTGCTGCTGCAAGGATGCCCACCTGTAGACAAGACTGATGGCGAAGTAGAGGGAGATGAAAATAAGGAACTCGGAGTAGAGGAGCTTGTAGATACTGCCTTTCCACTGGAGCAGGAGTTGGGAGAAGGTGCCTAGGCGGGCATCGGCCACGCGGTTGGTGTATGTCACTGTCATCACAGATCCTGGCAGAAACACAAAATGGGCAGATATTGAAGCTGCCAGCAAGCCTGAACAGGGGCAGGAGGCAGAGAAACCTCAAGTGTCCCAGCAGGCAAACAAGATCGAAGGAAGGAGGAGAGAAAGACTGAGCTGAGACCAAAAGACAGGTCAGATGAAGTCATTAAGGTAGGAAACCATGAAGAAGTTTATGGGGAGATTTCTTGGTGCAGATCCAGATGAAGGTACCTCTGGAGATTTCACGGGTTTTGTAGCACTTGTCCAACAAATATTGCTGTCTTTAAATTTGGGCTGGGGGGCATATCTGGCCTGTGCCGGTCCCGATCCTGCAGGCAGAACAGCTTTCCCTGTTAGAGACCCGAGGGATGGGGTTTGGAGTTTGGCCAGGCTCATAGAGCTCAAATTCCAGCAACTTCACCTCCCCACTCTTTCAACCATACATTGCACAATAAATCATGCCGAAAGGAAGAAGGCATTCAGGCTCATGAAATGCTTCCCAATCATGCAGCATCCCTGCTGCACTTCTTGTCTAGCCCTAAATAGATAATTATTAATCATAATTAATTGTCAGACTCACGTAAACCTGAAGCTGTAAAAAAACACAAGCCACTGTAATCCGTGCCAGGCAAGCACAGATCGTTTCACGAATAATTATCCAATGTGAAAACTGTTGGAATTTCTAAGCCAAAACACATCGCCAGATGTTACATAGACATTGCAGTGACACTGATGTTAATAACACCAAGGTCTTGGGCTCTTGTCTGAATGACGGAGACAAAGAAGTGCTTCCAGGGATGATTCAGACCTTACTGGTCTGCAGAGGTGAGTTTGTGTCCATCCTCCTTATTTAAGCATCTCAGTGAAAGACCTACAGTTAGGTGGAGAAAACTCAGCTCCCAGTGAGCTGGCTCTGTGAAGAGAAACTGCAAAATCTGTTGGCTGCTTCAACAAACAGCAGGCTTCGTTCTGAATTTGGCTTCTCGGTGCTGCACCTCCTTTGTGTTTCCCTGTCCTAACTCTGCCTGAGTCCCCTCTTACAGATTATACCGGAGGGACAGAGCTGGCACCCACCCTGTTGAGAGCTGCACAGATGCACCTTTAACTAGAGACTCATGTGCGTTTGTGCCCTTTCCTTGTGTATTTTTGCCCAGCGCACAGGACTGTGAATAGTGGTTTTTAAGCGCCCTAGACCCTATACGCACACGGGCTATACAGATGAGAAATGTATGGGAGCACCCATAAATTTGTTGGGGGCTGCTTGCAGGAAGCAGACTGTTTGCTCTGTGCTTTGGGTCTTGAAATTGCTGAGGGAGACTCCTCGTTGCGTAATTCAGATACAGAGCCACTTTTTACCAAACATGGAAAACTTCAGCTCTTGTCCACGTAAATAATGGACACCACCTCTGTGCAGTCCTGCTCGGGCGCAGGATATGGGGATTTTCCTACTGATTTTGCCTTCAGCTCTGCGTGGTTAAGGCAGCTCCCTGCCCGCCTGCTGGTCTATGCAGGACGTCCCCAGTTGTCACTTGGCAGCTGGCACACTCACGGCACCGACTGGGGTTGAGATGCATGGTGTGAGGCAGTTCGCTGCAGCACTGGCGGTGGCAAAGCGGTCAGTCTGGGGACGAAGAGCCATCCCTGTGCAGATCCCACACAACCCAACGCCACCCATGGGGCCACGGGAGAGCGTGGCGCTGCCACCCCTGTGCCTGATCCTACATCACCCTGGCTGATCCATCCGATCTAGCTGTTGCACCTGGGGATCAACTGACACTAATCAGACAAATGGAGTTCACAATGATCAAGATCTCACAGTAGCAAGCCAGATTTGCCTGTATAAGGTGTGTTACCCACCGTGTAACGCTGGAAACAGACACAAACGCCTCCTGCAGATGCAGAGAACAGATACAGAGGACAGATAGAGTGAGAGGAGCGATGAGTTCACAAGACAGACAGATCGATCGGCTAGTCTTTGAAGGAATCTACCTGATCCTGTGAGGGCTAGATACTCACAGTCATGGGCTCCTGGGCTGCACCGGAGACGGTGAAGGTTTGGTCCTGCACGTGTCCTTGCTGGGTCCTTTGTGGCCAGCGCCACAACCCGCCTCCTCTTGGCTCGTGGGGGGATTGAACCTGGCAGACACGGTGTGCTAAGGAGCCTGAAACCCACTTGGGAGCCGCAGCCGGTCACTTGATGCCATAATCCTTCCTCATTACAAAAGAGACTCTGTTGTCTTTTGCCCCGTTCCCTTCTAATCTTCTGAGTAAGCTCTGGGTGTTTATAGAGGCGGCCGGAGGAGGGGAGGCAGGGCTGGCTGCTCCACAGCTGCTGCTAATTCCTGGCACAGCCATAGTGGCTGCCAGAGGAGAGGCATTTTCCTCTAATTCTTTCCTGTTTGGTACCTTTCTCTGTGTCATGATCTTGCAGAAGCCCCAGGAGATTAAGTAGGGCTGGAATTTTCCACAAGTGCTATAAACGTGTCCCCCTTCAGAGCCCGTGCAGGTCCCTCTTCCCTGGGTGTTAGCTCCCTAGGTTTGGGAAACACCTGGACCAGAGCTGCCTGGCTCTCAGCAGAGGTTTCTCTGCCATCCCTTTCCCTTCTCACTGTCTCTTCCAGCTGTGGTTTTGATGCTGGGGACTTCCACCCTGCCACTGGCTCCCTGAGACTCTTTCCATGTGTTCACTTTTTTTTCTACTTGTTTCTCCAGCAGTGCTTCTGGGCTGTCAGCCTCCTTTTTTTGCATGCCAACCTGGGAAGCACAGCTCCTTACCTTTGCCTTCAAGCCTTTTGCAAGACAGAGAACACGTCACCTCTGTCTCTGCAGGGCTGGCAGTCGCAGGACTGCCCTCAGGCCTTTGTTCCCTTTTCTGCTCCCATATGAGTTCCGTTTACTGTTCCTGCAGCCACAGCCCTCTCACTCAGGACTAAGCCCCAGAGCCCATCATCAGTGTTGAAGGCAGAGGCATTAAATGTCTCATTTTGTCTATGTCCCTCTCTGTGAGGTGACCAACCTCATCAAGGAGTGGATAAAAGTTTTCTCTTTTTGCTGTTAACATACTTAAAAAAGCCTTTTTTATTGTCCCCCACGGTACCGGCCAGCTTCAACTCTACTTGAGCTTTGGCCCCACGAATTTTCCCCCTACAACGGTGAACAGCATCCTGTGTCACCCAGCCTTGCTTGCAGTGGCCATACACTTTCCTTTTCTGCCTAAGCTCCAGAAGATCTCTGCTCAGCCAAGTTGTCCTTCTGCCCCACCTGCTTTACTTCCAACGCTTTAGCATTGCCTGCTCCTATTCTCCTAAAAGATGGCACTTAAAAAGTGACCAGCACTGATGGTCCCCAATACCTCCAAAAGCAGATCCCCAGGGGAGCTTACTAACTAGTTTCCAGCAGCCTGAGGTCTGCTCTCCCATCTCTCTTCTGCTCACTCCTTTGGGAATTTGTCTCTGTTGTCCAAGGTAATAGCATCTGTCATTTATTCCCTGTCAATTTTTGCCAACCCCTTACAACATTCGGTGTCCTGGAGACAAACAGCTGCTCTGAGCCTTAAGCCAAGTCGTGGCTCTGTCTCATCAGCTAGACCCAATTTCATAAATGTGCTCTGGCCCTCCTGACTTCCATCATTTAGCCATTTATAGGCCATTATAGAGGGGGAGCACAGGTCTGTCACCATACCTGCAGGGGGTTTGGCTAACTGGGGGAGAGGAGCTGAGAGGGAAGGTGCTGAGCTGGCCTGCCTGGGATTGCTCTGCAGGCTACGGTGGATCCAACTGGGAAACGTGCTGCCTTAATATACCGGGCAAGTTGCTTTTAACTTCTAATACTCTCTTTCTTGGCATTTCACTGCTCCCCAGTTTTGACAGTGCTCTGTCTAAGCTTCTGAAAGCCTAGTCCTTGGGTCTAAATGCTGTTCAGATACAGAAGAGCCGTGTGCTTTCCTTTCCCCAGGGCTGACTGCTCTGCAAGGCAGGAGCTGGAGTCCCCTGTGTGCAATGTGCTGCGTGACTGTGGAGAACCAGCTCTCTCCTGCACCCAGGCAGCCCCAGGTATGTGGTCAGCCGCTGCTGGTCTTACCCTGCTTCCTCTGTGCTGAGCTAACAGTGCAGGCTGTGATACCTCTGTGGGCTTAGCAGTGACCAGTGCGCCTGGAGGCCCAGTCTCCTTTGGGATGCTCTGCGTGATTGCAATGCGTGTTTTGTCACTGCTCTTTCCTGCAAGAAAGCTGCAAAGGCTTCAGTGAAGTTAGATGAAGGTAGTTCCTCGTAGTAACCTACTTTTTTTTTTTTATGCTGGTTTTTGCCTATGTCTTCAACACTTGCTTAGTGTCATCAGCAGGGGTTAATTTGTCCAAACTGTGGGTTTCTCCTTTCCATGAGGCTGAGCCTCGACAAGAGGAGGGCGGTGTTTGGCTTCTTCTCAGAAGCTGTTGCTACCTGGCAGCTGTCTGATGTGGGATTTCTGGTGCAGTTCTGGGAGTTGCTGTCAGCGGTGGGTAGGTGATGGTTTAAAGCACGGAATTCAGTGCCAGTATCTGAGGTTTTAGTTCTGGCGTCGACTGTGGTGTGTTCAATTACCTCTGGCCCTGATTCCTTTGGTGGAAACATTTTCATTCCTGGGTGCGTTACAGCCCTGGAGCCCCTGCCATGGACGACTGCTTTGGGCAGGAGGGAGGCATGGCAGATGGGAAGAGGCAGCACGGTGCTTCTGCTGCGTGCGATACAGACCTGGCAGGAGGAGCACAGGCACAGGGAGGGCCACTGGGAGAGCCTCCCGTTCGAGGTGTGGAACTAGATAGGGCTCTTATCAGCGGCCAGACGCTGGCAAGTGAGGGGTTGTTTCACTGGCCCAGCCACAGCAAAGCCGTCAGACTGACTGATACAACACACAGCTTTGCACTTACCGTGTCCCTAAGTGTTGTGAGTAACACCACGTCAGCTCAGGGGAAAGAGAAGTGGTCACCAGGACCTAAACACCCCAGCTGTCCTTCCTTTCTGAAGCCTTACCACTGGCCAGCAATGACGCAGGGTGGCTGTTTCTGGCCCTGGTGTGGCTACTGTCCCTGAGTGGGTGGCATCTGTCCAGGACAGCCCGTGGGGTTCTGCAGCTCCAGGCCAGCATCATTCCTGAAAGGTGCACTGCACTGCCTGTCTTACTGCTTTGTTATGGGGCTGAGCTCGCTGCGAGGTCCCTGAAACACTTCTGCTAAACGGCAGCAGCTCCCAAAGTGCTTCTATGGCCAGGATCACAGGGCTGTTGTCCCAGCAGAAACCCGTAACTGCTCAGGATCATGAAAATGTCTCAAAACACCCAAAAAGTTCTGTGAATGTGGGAAGACCTGGGTCAGCAGAGGGATGGACTGATTATCTCTGAAGGCAGGGTTGTCCACACAAGGAACTGGGGTTTGGGCACCCCCTTCGATGGGTTTTGGGAGAGAAGGAGTTAGTAAGCAGGCCACAGTGCCCGAGCCCTTGTCCCCTTACATGACAGGGGGACAAAAATGCTTCTTGTGAGATTTTTTGGAGCTGTTGGGAGTTGTTTAGGTGGTTCTAAAATGAAACAGCAAAATCTCAAGTGCCCAGCTCTTGACAGAGGGATTTGCTGGCATCTGAGGCGCTCTGCTGCCCTCCTGTGAGAGCAGCTCATCTGGCAGTTCATGTGGCTCTGAGGAACTGCTGTGACAGTATAAAATATTTGTGGAATTTAATATGGAAGTCAGTAACTGAGGGGCTACCAGTGTGGCAGCAGTACTTGGATATCTCTTCACCTTCCCCGTGGCCTCAGTCCCTCCAGGTCTGGAGCGAGATGCCTGCCTGAAAGCTTGCCTTACACAGCAGCAGAGGGGGAAGCACGGAGACGCTGACACCCGTGCCCAGCCTCACTGCCTTTCTAGCCTCCTAGCAGGCCCTGGAAGCCTTCCAATCTTCTCCATTTTACAGATGTGGAGCTTGAATTGCTGCGGCAGGAAGCGAATCCCTCCCTGTGGGGATCACAGAGGCCCCTTCCCTGTGCTGAATGCAATTTGTGAGCTGCAGCTGTCTCTGGGAAAGGGGCAGTGCCCGCCCGGCAGCCTCCCAGAAAACAAGTGCTTTTCTCAGGAGGCCGTGGGTGCCAGCGCCTGGTGAAATCCCTCTCCCCTCTGCGGCTTCAGTGCCAAGAAAAATGCAGATGTAGCTGCAAGACATCAAGGGTGTCTTTCAAAGTGGCACTCTGCCTTGGAGCCTGATGAGGAAAAAACAAAACAAAGTATCTGAGGAAGTGCTGCTTTTCATGGACAGGACAGACTCTGAGATTTGAGCTGTTTGTGAACCTTTGGAAGGGATGCAGTGCCTCACTTTTGTGACCCCCCTCCCAGGTCTCTTCCCCTTAATGTTGCAGGATTCATCACCAAAATCCATCTCGGGGGGGACCCTGAGAGCTGAGGGCGCATTAAGGGTGCTGCCTGCTCCCTGCGTGCTCGGCGTGGTAATTTCTTTCTTTATGGACCGTGTGCTCTTCTGACGGAGGGAGGGAGCAGCTCGCTGCTGCAGCGGAGGGAGCCGTGTCCCTGCCAACCCTACAGATTTTTACAGTTGTCTAGCCTTTTTTTCCATCTCTGTGGCTAATCTGGCAGCACCAGGCTCCCCGGTCCTGTGCCTTTTGGGATGCTGCAAACTGCAGGATGCCTGGGAACCCTGGACAAAGAGCTCAGTACTTTGATTGTAGCACAATGGACTTTCTTGCTCTCATTCCATGATATATCTAGATGTGTCTCTTCCCAATCAGCATTGTGTGAGCAGTACCTCATGCTTTTTCAATCTCCTTCTTTCACCCTCTTGCCCTGGAAAACAGGCAACAGTTTGTTTGATGGTGAAGGCAAATCCCATCCACGAAATCAGAGGTCTTAGACCCAGGGATTCCGGAGTCCCCTTGCTGAAGCCCTTCTGACACAGGCTTGAGGGAAGGGAGTGTGTGGGTGGATGAATTCTGGAGCGTTAGGTCCTTGTTTTCGTTCTCAATTTCATGGTGTTAACATCTGGTCTGGGTTTGCTGGGTCTGGGATGTAGTCCTGCTTTCTGTCCTCTAAAACAATCCTTTTCCCTCCTGCCCTTCTCGTTTTTATTTTTTTAGTGGTAAAATCTGAATCCCTGAGCAGACAAGGCAGCCAGGAGTGGGGCTTGAACCCCCTCCTACGACTAGACAGCACGTGTGCTGGCAGGGTGTCCTAGCTTTTGCTTTGTAGGGCAGCCCTTTAACTTGTTTAAATCAAACTCAGGATTTTGAGTCCTATTCTGCATTTATGATCTATTCAGAGGTAGATGTGAGCACTCTGGGAGGAACTATGGGGGGTTGGGATGACGTGGAGGTAGAGAGCTTGCTGTCTACACGAAGGAACCAGGACCACTGGAAACAGACCCACCGACCCACCTCCCATCCAAAAAAAGGGGGAATTTCTGCTTTGCCCTGGTGGTTCCGTAGTTGCCCAGTAAATGTGTGTTAGCATCTGCCTCTGGGTAACCACACAGCCTGGGCTGAGAGCAGGTCACTAAGAAATGGTGTGTAGGGGCCTCTGAATGACAGAGGTCTGCTGTGCAAGTGGACGGGGCAAATGAGGTGGTGCTCGGGCTGGGGCAGATAATTGCTTCTGTGGGGCCTCAGTGTGGTGCTGCAAGAGTATCCCCGGGTCTGAGCAACTCAAAGGTAGGATCTGGGAGGAGGTGGGGGGTCCTTTCCTTTGTGAAAGTTAAGCTGTGGGAGCAAGGGTCATGAGTGGACCTGACTCTCAAGAGGATATAGAGAGCATTAGCGAGATGTTTCTTTGTCTGGATGAGATGGAAGGACAAGAAACAAAAGAAGGAGGATTGTACAGGGCTGGATACCAGCAGAGAGGATGAGAGGCATTTGATAGGGGAGGCCAGGGAGGGACGAGTTGGGGTTCAGTAGCCAGGTGAGCTGGATCTGCGGGGAGCGATGTGGGTGGCTGGGGACGAGAGGATGCAGGTGAGGGAGTAGGGGCAGTGGAAGTGGGAAGGATAAGATATGGGGAATAAAATGTGTGACCAAAGATGTGTGACAGCGGGGAGGTACTATGTCAGGGCCTTCACAACAGGAATGTACCTTGCTGGGAGACTTTCAGTAGACAAAGTAGAATCTATTGTTAAGGGAGGTAAAGAGCAACAAGCCAGTGGCTTCCTCCTCCAGCTACTCTGTCCCAGGACTGCTCCTGCCCAGATACTTGAGCCCAGCCCAGAGACCCAGGGTCCCTGCCCAGGCTGCCACTTTGCCATTTGCAGGTTCAGCTGGTAGCAAAGCAAACCACATATCCCAGAGACACGGCACTGACACAGTCAGCCATAAAGGCTGCGCTGGTCGAGGGATGCCTTCAGCAGCACTTACACACAGGACACATGTAAAACAGACACAGAAAGCTGAGACATCTTCCTCCTCTGGGAGAGACAGAAGTTAATTAGTGAAGGCACACAGACATCACTCTCTAGGTTCACAGGCGCACACACTTCCACAGATCCTTTGAGTACCAGGCACAGCCCCTCTGTCTGTCCAGATCCTTCCCAGATCCCACAGGTACTGACATGGCCCCTGTCTCCATCCAGCACCCCCTACAGGGATCCCTCAAATGCCTGCATGGTCCCCCAGCTTTAGCTAGCACTTAAACCTTGCATCTCACATGCACATAGGAGAGTGCAAAGACAGAGAGATACTTAAGAAAATAATTTAATGAAAGATATAAGAAGATAGGATGGATTGCAGTCTATCAGGTGCAGGGTGCAGCCAGACAAGCATACTGACCAGTCCCTTTTCATACGCAACTGGCTCTTTTAAACCCTTTTCATACCTACCCCCTCCTCTTTGCTCTTCCTGATACCCCTTCCCCCTGCACACTCCCCATGGGTTTGCAGAGCTCTGCAGTTTCTGCACCTTCCCAGCCTGGGGCCCCTTGCTTCACAATCTTATCAGATGCAAGGTTCATCCTTCCTGGAAGTGGTACCTGTAGCTCATTAGCCCACCAATTAGTGTGGCTGGGAGGTTTGTTTCTTGTGATTGCCTCCCAGTTTAGAAGTCATCCATCAGATAACCCAGCTGGAAGAAACACTGCTTGCATGCTCTCAGAAATTAGTGTGACTGACCAGATTTGGTTCTCATCACTTCTTCCCGTTCTTATTACCCCTTGTTGCCTTGGGAAGAGGCCCTTGACCAGATACCCTTAAAGCAGCACTCTCCTTTTACATACCCTTACATGGATGACCCAGAGGCCAGTGGTTTTTCAATTTCAATGAAATGTAAATGGGAAACAAATTGGGAGAGAGCAATGTACTTGCACGGTGTGAGATGAGGGTTAGAGCTTCCAACTATGCTGAGACTTTAAGGTTGTCTGGTGGTTTGCTGGCTTCTCTTTAAGCCACAGGTGGGAGCCAGCTCTGTGTGTCTCACTTGCTGCTGAATTAGACACTTAGGAACACTTCACAGCACTGCCTGGGGGACAGATAGCCTTGCTCAGAAGCTATGGGAAGGCAGCATTTTTTGCTGCCTCAAGGCAGCTCAGATGATAACCCGCAGCTTGGCAGTGATACGTGCTGCGTTTTGCTCTGCTGGGCCACCCCATTCATCTGGGCATTGGGAAGTCTCAGGGTCTGTCCACGCTTCCTCCACAGAACTGCCTGTCCTTTGGGGCTGGGAGTGAGGCAGGACACATGCCACTTCTACCTTGTGACAAGTATTTCTGCAAAGAGCTGGGATTCTGCATCCCCAGTACATCCTCTCTTAGTGCTTCCTGACTGCATTATCAGTTCTCTTCCTGCCTTTGTTGGGTCTTGGAAGCAATGCTGCCTTTCTAATCTGAGGACCCTCCATCCCTCCCAGCCAGGCCTTGGGAGATAATAGTGCTGACTGATTAGTTCTGGTGCTGCCTCGCAAAGCTGAAGATCTTCCCCCTCCTTCCAAATGTTCCCTGAAGATACCAAGGGCAGGGCTGTAGGGGACATGGACAATCAGGAGATACTGGGACGTGGAATTTCCCCCTGTGCGGTATCCACAGCGTTCAAAGGTTTTGGGAGGGTACCACTGCCTGGAGGAGAGCCTTGGGCAATGGCAAGGTAGGTAGCAATGGGAAAAGTGGAGGAAGGACTGATCTGGAGAACATGCTCTGAGGGTGGCCTATGAGAGCAGGGGCAGGCGCTGCTTGCCAAAACTGCAGTGCTGTCAATCCAGAGGCTGTTGTGGACTTAATTGTGTCCTGGGGTAACAGCAGGAATGCTTTGCCTTTTTTGTTCCTAGCAGGCAGACATACCCTCAGTGACTTGGACGATGGGCTGTGCACCTTTTTGGGCACCTTGCTGGGGAACGCTCTAAGTGACAGCTGTCTTTCTGCCTGTAGTTAATGCCCCAGAGAGAGGGTAAACTTCCTGGAAATGTAGCTCCTCTTGATTTCAGTAGCTGGCTGGGTAGTGGATTGGTCATTTCCGAATGCCCCAGGCATTACCTGCTCACTTCTGGGGCTGACCCTTTTTGCCCCTCTGTGCTTGTAGACCAGGCCCAAGAGAGGAAAAAGCTTTCCAGATCAGTAATGTCCTGGGTACAAGGGCTCCTCTGTGCACATGTGGTGATGCAGGGGGAGGAGAAGGAGTGGACAGAGAACAGTGTGTTCCCGCTGCTTGGCAGAGAGCATGTAAATCTGTGGCTACAAGGCTGCTCTCATCTACCGGGAGAGCAGCCGTGCTCCCTCAGCCTCCCGGGGCTGACAAGTACAAGGATGAGCTAGCTAAAAACTGGAGCCATGATATCCAAAGCCCAAAGCTCAGTAACAATGAGACCAACTCATGTCACTCAGGTAAGGGTACAGGAACTCCAGTGCTTTCTCTGAATGCTGAATTTAAAAATCCATATCCTTTCACTTTCCTGTACATTTTGGCTTCTTTAAATCCCTGGCTTTCCTACTGAGCCCATATAGCTGTTTCAGCAAGACTCCAAGGGCATGCTCTGTGCCAGGGAGCGATGATGTGTTTAAGTGCAGTGTAAAGGTGGTAGCAGTCGCTGGTACCAGTTTGAATCCCTCGCTGAGCACACACCAACCGTCAAGGACCCCTCCAGTCGTGCAGTATGTAAACTGCAGTGACCTAAACTTGCTTACAGCTGCTTCCTCTGTGCCAGCATCACAGCAGAGGTTGTCCCTCTGCAAACCTTAGCTAACCCCAGCAGCGCAGACCTCTGACATCCGGACTCAGGAACTCCAAATCAGGACACTGACAGAAGCTCTGAAATTAGTGTTTATCTTTTATCTATCCTCTAGGCCTTCCACATGACTTCCAGGCTCTTCCACATAATCACAAGGTCCAGGATTGTATCTATCTCTCTGCAGCTCCCTGAAAGGAAGGTGTGGGGAGCTGGGGGTTGGCATCTTCTTGCAGATAACTAGTGATAGGACTAGAGGGAATGGCCTCAAGTTGTGCCAGGGGAGGTTCGGGTTGGAAATGAGGAGACATTTCTTCTCAGAAAGAGCAGCCAGGCGTTGGGACGGGTTGCCCAGGGAGGTGGGGGAGTCACCGTCCCTGGGGGTGTTCAAGGGAAGGTTGGACGTGGTGCTGAGGGACATGGGTCAGTGGGGGATATTGGTGGAAGGGGTGCAGTTGGACCAGATGATCTTGGAGGGCTTTCCCAACCTTAACGACTCTATGATTCCATTCCATGTTTTTATTGTAACTGGCACGGTTTGCAGCCCTGGAAGCTGGACCTCTGACGAAAATATTACATATCACAAAACCGACGATAAAACCCATGACACTCCGGGGCCACAGAGCCCGGCTCAGCACTGACGGCTCCCCCACGCCACTCCACGACCCCTCGGGGCCGAACCCTTCCCGGGGGTCCCGGGCTGCAGGACGAGACCCCTCCTGTCAGCCGGGGCCGCCGCGGCGCCGCTTTCCCCTGCGGCACCGTCCCCTCAGGGCGGGCCGAGCCCGTCCCGTCAGAGCCCCGGCGCGGGGCGGTAACGCGCAGTCGCTCCTCCCGCCGCTGCCGGAGTCGTGCGGGGGGCCCCCCGGTCCTCCCTCCTCCTCCTCCTCCTCCCCTCCCGGCCCGTCCCCTCCCCGCAGGCGGGAGCGAGGCCCTTGAGGCGGGCCCGGGTGGGCTCGGGGCCATGGGGGCAGCGGCCGCTCCTCCTCCTCCTCCTCTTCCTCCTCTTCCTGCGTCGCCGCCACCGCCGTGAGGAGCGGCGCGGCACGGCCGGGGGGACGCGGCATGAGGCGGGGGTAGGTGCCGGGGAGCCGCGGCCCCGGGGGGCTTCCGAGGCTCTCGGCGGGCGGCCGTGGGGCTGGGAGGGCGGCGGGGGAGCCCTCGGCGCTCCGGGGTCTGGGTCCGGGGTCGGGGTTTGGGTCTGGGTCCGGGCTGGGGTCGCAGCGGGGCTGCCGAGCTCTGCCCGCTGGCCGGTGGGATCGGGGTTGGGTTTCCCACCGGTTTTCCATTCGGCTGGCTCGCCCGGAGCCGTTAACGCCTTGTGTCCCTGCAGCTGGAAGCGTCGAGCCTCGGGCGAGTCCAAAGAGTGCAGCCGAGCCTTAGCGCAGGCGGTGAGACGCAGCTCGGGGCGCAGATAGCGAGATGAGGTTCACGTAAGGAGGCAGAAGGCTGATAGCGAGCGCTCCCCTGCCCAGACACAAGAATATTCCCCAGCTCAGACACGAGAGCATTCCCCAGCTCAGACACAAGAACGCAGTGGCTGATTGCTGTCCGCTGAGGCCAACGTAAGAAGTAGGAGTTGTGTGTTACATTTCAATACACCGCTCCCGCAAGTTTCGCCCGGGCTAAAGCTTCAGAGGGCGAGCTGCCGAGCGCCCGGTGGGGCAGGCGAGCGCTTCTCCGTGGGCTGATTTTGGTTCGTGGCAGCACAGCGCAGTGGCTGCCGGGCTGCTCCCACCCGCACGGCACGCTCGAGTCCTCCTCGCCAGGCTGCGGGCCGGAGTTTAACCTGGAGGGACCCGCAGGCTGTTCGTACAGGAAATAACCCTGTCAAATCAGCACTGCAGGAAACGTGGGGCCTGCTGGAAAAACTGCGGATCCTGCACATTTTTTTGCTTTTTCTACAGAATCCAACTTTAGAAGGTTGTGGTGTGTGTGGCTTTTTTTTTTTTTATGTATGTTTTGTTAGTTTTTTTTTTTTATTTGCTTGTTTGTTGGGGATTTTTTCCCCCTGATTTTTGCATTTCTTGTGTATGTGGGGGACCGTTAGGATACGATACGTTTTTCTGAGGAATACAGCCACCAGTCAGGCCAGCAATAGCAGGAGAGCACAAGTGTATGTGGTCCTTTGGTGGCTCAGGGTGTGTATTTCAAACCCCAGCTGGAGAATGGAGATAAAGGCTTGGCTGGGCAGAAGTCAGCATAACCAAGGCTTTCTTGGCAGTTCTGTTTGCACAATGTGGAGAATGTGCTGTTCCATTATAGAAGATGAGATGATTTTTCGGGGTAGGTTTTTAGGTACCTTGGCATTATGGAGATGGTGTAGATGGGGCTTGTTCTATTCCTGCCTGTATTCCAGTTTTCTTCCATCCTGCTTGTATATACAGAAGCATACGTGTCTTCCGAGACAGATAACTTTCAACTGAGAACTTAAGTCATAAGGAAACAATTTTTTTCCCCTTGTTATATATGGGATAGGTTAACTCTTAGTAGTTAAGTGGATTGTTGAAGTGTCCTCATTTTTTTTCCAGGCATTTGGGTTTGAATTTAGTTTTTCCTCTCTGCTTTGTTTTTTGTTGTCTTCTGATCACAGAAGCTGGGGTCCTTCTAGTGAGTTTTGGGTCCAGTGCAGGAGTGCCTGGGGAGATGTGGTCCCTGTCATTTGCCCAACCTAATCTCAGAAGTCCATGGCAGAGTGGACTTTCACTGCCATCTGAGAAATGGTTTAACTGTCGAACAAACCGTTCTGTTTGGAACGCTCTCCCTGCTTCATGGCAAATCCACTGCAGAAAACCTCCCCTGATTTTTGTGTGGCAAGGATGAGTTGTTTTCATCAACTCTCCGTCTTCCTCCTGTAACGGGTTTCGTTCCTTTCCATTGGGTCATTCTTTTGCTTGGTACCTCCCCTTCCTGAGTGAAGCCTTTGGAGACCTACTTATTCCATTAGCAATGTTGCTGTTTAGGTACGTGATACACGTTAGCTAATCTTGACCTTTCTAAACCATTTTATTTCTTCTGTGCAGTTTTGCCTTTCCTCTGATGAACCAAACGTGTCAACAGAGCAGCCAAACTGGACAAAACACGTGCTGCACAGTCTGAACACTGTGTAATGCACACTTGTCTGCTCTCTTGCACCTAAAGGAGTAGAAGCATGCACAGTATGGGAATTCCTGTTGGTCATGGGTCACTCACTAAGGTGTATGCATTTCTGTGTATTGTTTTTTATCTAGCAGTTCCAGTGTGATGGATAGCTTGAGATGAATTATCTTTGCGTGGCAGCACTCTGTCCTTTTTCCCTCTGACCAAAATTATTTTTATTTTCGTGCCCTTTCCCCACGTTATTTTCTACACTTCCAAATTTAGTATTATTACCAGAATGAGCCTCCCCTCCTAGATCTTCCCAGCGAAAGTTCAGGAAAAAAACAGGTGAAGTCAACAGGACCCCATTTCCTTCTGTATCCTTTCCTACCTTCCAGCACTGTTGATATTCTCACTTGTTCTTGCTCTACAAAGAGGCCACAAAAATCTGTGGTTCTGACTGCAATGTCCCCTTTTCCAGTTCTGTAGTAAAAACGCTGCCCAGTTTGAATGGCATGGCATCATGGGTGGGCCTCATGATTCGACTGCCTTTCTATATTTAGGTGAGATGAAAGAGATCAAGGTTGTGTTGAGCTGTGCGTGGCTGAGGACACAAGCTTGCTCTCTGTGGTCTGTGCTCTGATGTACAGTATGGGGCTGGGGAAAGAGCGGGGCCTGGTTGGAATGCAGGAGGTGGAGCAAGACCAGGAGAGAGAAATAGAGATTGGAAAAAGGGAAGAACAGTAGGTGACCCTACACGTGAAGAGATGATGGCTTCTTTGCACCAGAAGGTAGTGGGCAAGAGGCAGCAGCCAGGAAGCGTGCAGGAGGAGGGACTGATGCTGTTCATGCAAAAGGATGGCTCCACAGCTCAGCTGAGGCTTGTTACAGATAACTGGCAGCTGGTTAATCTGCAGAGCAGTGTGTGAGTGCTGCCGAGTGGCTGGACATGATAGAAGGCTTCCACGTACACAAGGCTTGATTGCACTCCCTCGGGCTTCAAGTGGCAGGTGACCGTGTGAGGACAGCTCTGTGCAGGGAGGAGTGATGCACGTGCTCCAGGCAGCCCCGTGATTGCAGCGCCCTGCCACGTGGACATCCAAGTCTGCTTTTTCCTCCCGTAAGACCCCAGCAGCTGCAAAGCCTGCTCGATTCATCAGTCTTGGTCTGTGTTAGCTTGCCAACAGCTGACAAAGTCCTACTGAGCTCTGGGGAGCCGCGTCCTGGGTGACTTTTCCGATTTCCTGTCTCTGTTATGTCTGTACGTGCCAGCCTTTGGAGCTAGGACGTAGGGCTTCATCCCTGCTCAGTGAGGATACACTGCTTTTGGCGCCACTGTGGAGGGCTTTGGTGGAAAAACAACAGTTTGAAGAGGAGTGGGGGTGAACGCTGGGTTTGCCGTGAAGGGTCTGTGTATTGCTCGGGAATGTGGGAGCTGTGCTGTCTTTGTCTTGCTACCCCCCTTAGCTGGGGAAGCAGTGTCCCTGAACTTAGGCCGACTGGGTGTTTGCTAGGTTTACAAGTTGTACCCTTGTGAAAGGAGGTTTCTGATCGTCCTTCAGAGCCGTGCGTGCTTCTGGGTGGTTTGGTCTTACCTAACAGGCTCCTGGGCTCTGTGCCGTGTCCCTGGTGGTTCTTTCAGTTCCCGTTTGAAAGACTGGTTGTGAGAAAATGGTTCGTTTAGGACTTTCCCTCCCTGGAAAGTCTTGTGCTTAGGGTAAGCAAGCCCAGCCTAGGGGTAAAGGAGGCTGGTGGCAGGTGTGCTGGCAGTGTTAGAGGGGGGCTGCGAATCACCGCCTAGTCCTGGTTTCGAATCAGGTCTCAGTTTTGAGAGTCAAATTCCTGCAGCACAGAGGCCCACAACCTTTTGAGTGCCCGCTGCAGCTCCACCAGCAAGCAGAGCACGCTACTGAATGCCCTGTTTGGTGCAATACTGCTCAGCCTTCTTGAAATATTGCGGAAACCCAGCCTGGTGTGTCTTAATGTTGCCTCTGGGGCTCCCTCTCAGCCTGGCAGGTTTGCTGATAACCCCCATATAAAGTTCGACTGTGCTGGTCCCCTACAGCCAGACCCATTTGGAGGAAGGCAGCCAGAAGCAACCAGCTGTGGGGTACTGGAAGCCACTAATGCCATCCAAAGGCAGCAAGGAGGAGCCAGAGACTGGGTGCCAGGATGCTGGAACTGGGGGTGAGAGCCAGTCCGCTGAGCAGTGCAACGTCTCACGTCTCCGCAGCTCCTCGGTGGAGATCCGTGAAAAGGGATCTGAGTTCCTGAAGGAGGAGCTGCACAAAGCGCAAAAGGTAAAGCCTGGAGCTTGTGAGAAGAGCTGAGGATGGAGGCACAGACTTGAGCAGTGGGGGGGTGTTGTAGAGGTCGTGGGGGAGCAAGGTCTGAATGTGACTGCAGGAATCTGGAGTAGGCAGAAGAGAGATTGAGGTGGTCATAAAGTGCTTTGGAACGGGACAGCAGTTACTAGGGTGGTCCAAAGTCCCTGGGCCAATGTCCAAATTAGTCCCGGAAACCTGCTACAGGGGTCTCTGATACGCGGAAAGCAGCTTGAGGGGGGCAGTGCTTACCGTGCAGCCACATTGCTGATGGCAAACGAGCAATGCCAACCTGAAAAGCCCACCACGACTTGTGGAGGGGTCCCTTGGGTGGCACTGAGTGCTGCGACAGGAGTCTTGGGCCTGTGATCCATGCAGGGGTAGGGAAGAAGGGCTGCGATTGATAGGTGGGGCCAGGCAGGCAGGCATCAGCACTGCTGGGGCCTGCTAGGAGCTCGTGCATTCCTCTTGTCTTCCTCAACAGGAGCTGAAGCTGAAGGACAAAGAATGTGAGAGACTGTCAAAAGTCAGGGAGCAACTGGAGCAGGAACTAGAGGAGTTAACAGCAAGCCTGTTTGAGGTACCACCCTCTTCCTTTTCCCATCATTTCTTAAACTAAGCTCGCTTCCAACTCCAGAGAAAGTCTACCTCAAAGGACTTCCACACCCGTATCACCTCCCACAGCTTCCTCCTTCCCTCTGTTGTTCTTTCTCATTGGAAAGCTGCGCAGAGCTGCAAGCAGAGCCTCGCAGGAGCTGGTACCTGCTCCTGGGGAGGGTTTGCTTGCACTCCTTTCCCCTCCTAACATCTGTATGGTGACATAAATAGCACAGCAGGTGTGGGTCCATGGTTACAAACCCAAGCAAAACCAGACATGGGGATGCCCAGAACTGGAGGTGAGCATGGCTCCCTGTCCTGTGCCTGCTTTGCAATCTGAGCAGCACCTGCTGTGTAGTAGAGACGAGACCCTGGCTCGTGTCAGCCCTTGCTTGGGGTAGGAGCAAGTTGGATGTCCTCTGTACGCTCAGCTCCAGTGAGTGTTCAGGTCTGTTTGCGGTGGTGGTGTTTTGCTTTAGTTTGTTTTTTTTTGGTGATGTGGTTCTTGTCAAGCTCTATCCTGACAAGATCCCATTGCCAACAGCTCTGACCTCTAGATCTGACTGCACAGCGAGGGTAGCCAGAACCCAACTGCAGCTTTGAAGCACAGGCTGGTGCTGAGTGTGAGCGCCCAGAGAGCATCCCCCTTCCGGACAGCTGGCTGCCCGGGCTCAGAGTGAACGTAGAGACAGCACACCCGAGGGATTTCTTCCTTCGGTGGCCTGGGACAAAGTGCTGTCAGGCAGTCCTGTGGGGTGGCCTCAGCTGAGACTGACACCACCCACCTCACCCTTCCTGTGGGAGATGCTTTCAGGCTAGTCTTGTTTAGTCCCCACCTGAGCTACCGCTGCTGCGTTGCAGCCATGCCCAGAGCAGAGAGGGCTGGCCACGCCACGAAGGAAGTGGGAGCAGCGTGCAATAACGAGTCAGGCGAGAGCAGGAGAGCAGTGACCTCACCCGCGGAGGAGCAAGGATGTGGAGTCTGGATCAGGATCTTTGCCAGAGATGGTGATCAGGGTGAGAAACAGTCCAGTGGTCAGCCAGCAAGCCTGCAGTGATGACACATGTCTGAGGTCAAGCCAGGAAACAAACCCGCTGGCTTAGGGTCAGGATTGCAGGAGCACTGGACTGGGTGCAGACACAGCTGCCACACGGCTGAGATGTAGCACGGGTGGGTGCCAATGTTGAAGCATCAGCCTTAAAGCAAATCCCAAGGGCAAGGAGGGGCAGGCCCTTGCTTCTAGCTTTCTTCACAGCACCTTTTATCAGTGAAGATTACGACCTTGGACTTGGCCAGCTAAACTCTTAGCCAAATTAGTCAATTATACTCCTAGAAGGGGGATGCACTCCAGGACCTGAGACCCTTTTTCTGGGAAATTCTGGGGGAAAACTCTTCACATCTAATAGAGTAAAACCCTTGGATGTGGCAGTGATGTCTGTCCCTCTGCTTGCTTGTGGTATGGCAGAGCTTTGGCCTGCCCTGGTGGCTTTTTGAGATGGAACTGCGACAGACAGACGAAAACTCTTTCTGGTCTAGGAAGCACACAAGATGGTGAGAGAAGCGAACACGAAACAGGCGGCGTCAGAGAAACAGCTGAAGGAGGCACGGGGAAAGGTGAGAACTGTGCTGTCTTGAGACTCGATCTCTCTGCTGGATTGGTGCTGTTGACTCTTGCCTTGTCTCTCGCAGATTGACATGCTGCAGGCAGAGGTGACAGCTCTGAAGACGCTTGTGATCACATCCACACCTTCATCTCCAAACTGGGAGCTACACCCTCAGCTCCAGAGCCCTTCTAAAGCTGTCTTCAGGAAAGGCCACGCGCGAAACAAGAGCACCAGCAGTGCAATCTTCACAGCTGCCAGCCACAACGCGACTCCAGAGCCAGTCAGTCGTGAGTGCAAAGAGGTGGGTGAGGGCCATGCACTGCATCAGCCATGGAGCCACTGCTGCCAGCAGTTGCTGAGCGGAAGCCAGTTTATTCTGCTGCATCTTGGCAGTTGAGTCCACTATCTGTTCTGGCATGATTTGCTTTTGTTCCTTTTCTCTTAACTAGTTTGGCTTTTAATGATCACAGCTGGATTTGCACTCCAGGACTCCTCCATCAACTTTTAGTCTCTTGTTCTGTGCTCTTGGGCCTGTCACTGTACTTCTTCCTCTTTGCAGAGCGTATATTTAATGTTTATCTTTCTCACTGGGAGGACTGGGCAGAGAAGCCTACAAAGCATTTGTGAATATCTTTGGACCAAACTATATTTAATTCCCTTCAATGATCGTTTAATAGTCATCTACCTGCTGTGACCATGAGTGTAATGCTTTTCTGCTAGCAGGACTTTTCTGGCTGGGACCTTTCCACTAGCCAGATGTATGCACAGCTACCTTGAAGAGCAGAAAGGGTGCAAGTTGTGGCACTTGATCAGTAAGAAAGAAAATGAGTGAGAATGTGGTGGGGGAACATGTCTCCTTAGTGATTTTTTTGGAGCTGTGGCTTCTGTCATAAAAAATTGTTAAGAGAACATGGAGAAACTTTGTCACTTGGCTTGTGGGAGAATGTATATGCAGAAGGGCTGCTAATGAAACTAATACTTTCACCAAACAGGACTGTGCTGGCAGCACTGGTAACCTCGCTTTTTGGCAGTAAATTCAATGGCTATACCTTGTCAGCTTCTATGTGGTGCTCTTGTTGCTAGTTCGAACGAAATGCTTCAGGCAGCATTGGCTATAACAATTGCCCTGAGAGCAGTAGCAATGAGAGATGAAGACCTTTAACTCTGTTTCACAGGCAGAGAGGAACAAAGGCTATGTCAGAGGAAAAAAATAAAGGAAAAAAATGAGTTCAGTAAGTGTAAAGCCCTGCTGTACTGGTTTCTCTTGGTCATTCAGAGATATGCTGGGAGTTGGAGTCAAACACGTAGTTGGCTAGAAGCTAATTTGAGGGCCGGGAAGAAAAAGGTTTTAAATTTTTTTTTTTTAAGGTCCTGTGACCTCTCCTAATGCTAACCATTCCTCCAGTCAGGACAGAGGAGTTCCAGACTGAGAACCCAGTTAGGTGAACCACTGATTACATGGTAGAAGTTACTCTCTGCCTACTGTAAGCAGAGATAATTTTATTGCTGACTGGTTAGTTCATTTTTACTGTTCTTAGCTCAGTCTCAGCAAAACCTGTGTTGATGTGTAGAGAAATGCTAGCTCTTATAAATGACTTGCTTGTTAAAGAGGTGGACCTGTCAATGCTTTCAATTCCATTTATTTGTGTAAACAACTTCCACATTGTGCAAATATCCTGGAGTTTAAAGTCCTGGGGCTACAGCTTCTGAAGTGACTAGTAGGTTTATGTATCAGGGGTGGGGTGATTTTTGCTAATTTACTCATTTCTGTCCCTCGAGTTCTTTAAAGGCCTGGATGAGAGGCGATGAGAGGTGATAAGACGGAACTTGGCATTCAGAGAGTAAATACGTGGTGCTTTATGGAAAACACGTCCCATCCTGAATTGTGCCTAAAACTTAAATAGTTTTTGTTCCCTTTCTGTACCTCAAGCTGAAGTCAGAAGCTGTGGTTTGTGACCGTGTGATGTCTTGAGCAGCATGCTTAATTCCCTGGAAGAGAGGCCTTGAGCCTTTGTTTGTATCTTTTGTTTTGTCTTGTGTATTTTTACCTCCCTTTCTTGCCTGTCTCTCTCAAACCTTTTCCTTTCCTGTCTGTCTCTTCTTCTTGCCTCAAAGTCTGGGGTACCTGCTGCCCTCTCTGCTCCTCTGTGTCACCCCCGGGAAGGCTGTCCGCATCACCTGTGAGCCAGGCTGGCAGGCACTGGGGGCAGAGGCTTGCTCGTCCTTGCGGCAGGTAACCTTTCTGGTCAGGATCGGGGAGTGGTGGGACCCATCGGCCTCTCACACTTCTAGCCTTTCAGTTCTAGTTTCATTTTATGTTAACCTCCGTTTTTGCTTTGTTTTTCTGAATTTGGTTTTCCGTCTTGTGGCTCTGGAGCTCTCTCCTGGGGCGAGGTAAGCAGTCTCCGTAGCATACAGCAAGTGTGATAGAACTCAGACCTTTTCCAGTTTTGTTCACTCGTGTCCTTTGTACTGCTCAGCGTAGTTTCTTAGTTTTGTTTTTCCTTTCAGCACCTTTAACAGGATTTTCTGGCCTTTTAAGGATGCGCCCTCTCAGTTCGGTGGTGGCTGTCTGAGGTTTAAGTGTCAGGTCCCAGAGAGTCTCAAGGACTGAAGAATTTTCAGCCAGGCAGCATTGGAGGGAGCAACCTTCCTGCTGGTCGAGGGGTGGGAGCAGACTCTTGGGTCCCTTGTTGCTGAGGAGTGGTAATTCTTGCAAGCCCATCTGTAAAAGGCAATGAGCAGGCATTGGAATTGGGAAAGGTATTCCTATTATATTGGGAAAGCTGAGTTTGATGTTCAGCTTGTCCCTGCGAGCCTGTGTGATTGCCCAGTATTCCCATTACATCTGCAGCTCCCCGACAGCCGAGCTCTGGACTTGGAGTGGCCTTTAAAGGGCTGGCATACCCTGTTACTTGGGCTCACTGAATGTAGTCCTGCTGATGGCTATTAATAGTGTTTTTTTTTTTTTTCCCAATTCATCCTTTTCTATAGCAGTCCTTTCCTTACAGAAGTGTTCTTTGTCCTGTGTGTCGTTGCTGCTGTGCTTTGCCATTCAGCTGCTCTCATTTCTGCAGTGGGCGCTCGGTCAGTTCAGCGGCTGTGTGGTGGCTTTCCTTCAGCAGGGATGCTGTCCTGTCCTGGAGGAAGGTGGGAGAGAGAGGGGTCTGCAGGTTTCTGGCAGAAGAAGCCCTTTGTCTGGGTCTGCCACAGAACTGCAGATGGGTGAGAGACAAAAGATCATCAGAGTACACCAGCTTCCCTGAAACACTTCTGTGGTAGCCTTTCCAGATGCCAATGTAGATGTTCTGTAGTTACACTACCTGCACAGTAACAGATACCTTTTGATATGGTATCTTTCCCTCCCTCCACCTTCCGTCTTCCTTCTCCTCTTGGATGTTTGCTGCAGGTCGACTCCGTTTTATTTGCTGAGTTCCAGTCCTGGAAGGAATCTCCAACTTTGGATAAATCCTGCTCCTTCCTGGACAGAATTTACCGCGAAGATGTGGGACCTTGTCTGGACTTCAGTAAGCAGGAGGTGAGTGCTGGAAACTGAAGACAAAAAAACTGCACGGTCTGGCAGACCTAAAAGGGCACATTTAGGGAAGTGAGCTTCGTGCATCTGTATCTTCAGTCACTTCTCTTTGCTGCAGCTGTCCGAGCTGGTACGAGCGGCCGTGGAGCAGAATACACTCACCATTGAGCCGGTTGCTTCCCAGGCGCTGTCTGTGGTGAAAGGGTCAGCAGAAGACTGCGGTGGGCCAAAGTAAGGAACCTTTCTTATGCTCCCTTGCTTTTTTTTTTGCCAATGGTGTTTTCTGGCTGCCTAGCAGAGTTTGGCCAGGCCTGCCTCAGTCAGTTACGAGGGCTCAGCTGGGCGTGCCACTAGCCTATGATCAGTGGTGATGAAGTTCAGCTTATTTATGCGAGAAGGATTAGATCAACTGAACTGATCTACTCTAATTGAGTGCTTGGGGGATAGCTTAGTGATGTGTTAGTACCTTCAGCTTGGAAAAGGTTTTTTTCCCTCTTAAGAAAGAAACTTTTAATGTTCTCTGAAGGTATGTACATAACCTAGGGTGAAAGGGTTAAATCAGAGCCGCGTTATCTCATGTTCTTGAATTGCGAGACCTTTGAGCTCACCTTGCACTATTGACATTGCTGGTGCTTTGGGTGGATTTGAGCGTAGATCAGAAGAGATCCCATCTTGCTGCGTGTCATCTTTCCCACCTGATGCTCTCACCATGCCATTGGAATGGGGGCATGGCTCCAGAGCTGCGTGACCGTGTCTGATGTGACAGATAACTTAGATTGCCTCAGGGAAGAGGAACTCTAGCAGGAGTGACATGGTCTTCCAAACTAAGATAGGGGTCTTTATTCAATTAGAGAGTTCAATTTCAGTCAGGGCTCTCTCTCTCTGTCCTTCCCCCCCTTCCCTTCAAGCAGAGCACCTTCTAGGCAAAGATGTTCCTGCAACAGTAAATGTTGCTCACATGCAGGCTTCCTACCACTCTCTTCTGCATTTTCTCTAATCTCTAGATAAACTATTCCAAGAGCACATGTCAGACGTGCCCGTAACAACCCATCCCGTATTTATCCTCGTCGGCTTCCTTTCTATTTTTTTTCTCTTTGCAGTGGGTTCCAGTCACAAATTGTAATGTAAGTGAAGTATTAGGCAGTGATCAAGGATCTCTAATCCATTAACAAGTTACTAATTTAGTGTGATTTAGCAGCTTTGAGGCTAGAGCTGAACTAAGCTAACCTTTTAACCATGTTTAATTTCCACCCAGACAAGGTGGTAAGGAATCTTGCTGTTGGTAATAAATGCCCCAAAAGGGATTTGATTTGTCCCTCTTTGTCCCCCAGATGCAAAATACAGATTTTTATGGCACTTTTGGTCATGCCGTGGAGCAAAAAGGAGAAAGCTTGGGTCCTTGCCACCCTACTGTACAGACTTCAGTGCAAGGCTTTCAGGAGTCTAGACAGACAGGGACTGCGTTGGCCACGTTGCCCACACAGCATCAAAGCAAAATGCTGGCCAGGAGGCGCTGAGGATAACTGGCTTTCGTGATGGCATGCCCAGCAAAGTGCCCTGAGGTATACAGAGTGCTTAAGGGCGTAGGTACAAACGCTGTGGTTTAGGTTACTGCTAGCTAGGGTTGTGAGAGCTGGTGTCACACCAAGTGGTACCAAGCAAGCTGGGAGTGACCAGCGGGATTCTCTTTTTTCTAGTATGCTGAAGTGCTCCAACTGAGGATTTCTTAAAGGTATCTTGTTTACAAAGGTATTGGTCATCCTGCACGTTGTGAGAATTTAATCCCTTTAAGTTGTGTTAATATTTGGGCAATGATTGCTTCTTATGCATCTGAACACTCACAACCCATGCTTCCACTCCTAGCTAATATTTGCAGCTAATATTTTCTTGTTAGCAGTGGAAAGCAAGCACCAAGACGTGCTCAGAAGCTCTCTGGCACATCTGCTCCTGTGTGTGCTGTCACCTTTCATGGCTCTCAGAGTAATCTGTGCAGCTGGGGAATGATGTCCCTCTTCCCACCTCATGCTTCTTCTTCTGGGGAAACGTGGTAATGACTATGCAGCAGAAAATTCTGCTTCACTGCTTTAAGTGATGGTAAAGGAGGGACCACTGGCTGGTACTGGGAACCATTCATCTTGAGAATAATGGAAGGAAATGGCAAAAGCGTAGAGGCATGCTGCACCCTTGCTGGTCACATCTTTTTGTGATCTTTCTGGGAGTTGTATTGTCTTGAAAGGATTATACTTTGCTTCACTTTGTCTGAAATTTCTTTCCAATTGTGAAGTCAACCTTTTTCCCTGTCAGCACAGGAAGGGATGGGCTTGTTCTTAGGGACATCAAGCTTTATCAGAGCCCCCTGAAGTCAGCACAAAGTCACCCCATGTGGCTTCAAGTAGAGAGGCTTCAGATCAGGAGTAAATTAATGAAGGGGAGCCTAGCATAGAGGCTGCAGTGTAGCTCGTTTTGAGTTCTCAGTACGAGTAGCTGGTGACAACAGGGTTTGTGCCAGTTGGTGGTGATAAAGTGTGATGTGAAAGCCTTAGGCCATACAGAATACCTGATAGCTTTCTGTTTTCCATCAGAGGAGGCTTTATTTTTACAATCTTTCTTTCAGAGTTCCCGTGTAATGCTTTCAGGGTTATCGGCTGCCCTTAAATGTGTTTTCCTGCAGTGTGGCAGACTTAGAGGTTTGCTGCTGGCTTGGTGCATGGAAAAAGTCAAGCAGGGACACCTCATGGGACATCTTGCACGTCATGTTAGAGGATGTTGAAGAGGAGCCCGGATGACACTTGTTATACTATGCTTCAGCTTTACCTCTTTCATACTTTCTGTGGTTCTGTCATAGGCTGTCTGCCACGGAAGGGTAATTCCTTGGTTTCCTTGGGCATGGAATAATTTATGGTAGCAGATATTTAGCCTCCTAGCCTCACCATTTATAGGATCTTCCTAGGTGCGAAAGGCTCATTATCAGCCGTGTTTTTTCCTTCTTAATGCTCACTGACATGGGTCTGGCTTCTGAGCTCCCTCTTCCATCTCCTGGGGGTAGTCTTGAGGTTGTGGCATTGCTGTGTTCTGCTGTGCCTCTGGATTGCTCTAGGCTGAAGTGGTGTTTTCTCTCCCTGCAGGAAGTGTGCTCTAAGCGGCCTCCCCAGGACCTGCAAGCACCGCATCATGCTGGGGGATTCTGGAAATTACTACTACATTTCACCATCCTGCAGGGCCAGGGTGAGTCTTCCGCCTGCCCAGGGTGTGTCAGCCCTCCAAAATTGTTCCAGGCCTTGAGGTGGAGGAGCTCTTGTGTCAGCCCTCAAACTGACAGAGATCTGTGGGGCTTGAGTTTGTTCTCAGAGTTGTGGTGGCTCTAGATCAGAGTGGCTAATGCGGAGGTTTCCAGACCTGTCTCAGGCCCTGGTGCTCTGGGTTATGCTCATTCAGGCAACCTGTCTTCAATGTGTTCACTTCCATGGTTTGATTCATTACAGGAATTTGGTTTTTATTTATTTATTTATCATTCCCCTTTATAAAACACCATGATTTTCTGCTCTTTAAATGCTGGCTTTTGTTACTGTTCTGGTACGGATTATTGACTCAAATTGTTATGAGAACACACTGTCCTTTCCTTTAGAGGGAAAGGAGAAGGTGAATGATTTATTAATGCTGCCACTAGGGCTGTAATTCAACATAGCATTTAAAAGTTCTTGCTTTCTTGAGTTGTATATCAGAAGAGCCAATCCTGCAACACATGGACTTAGCTTGATTTAATTTTCGTCACACCATAATGTGTCAGAAACTCCCCTACCTCCCTGCATGCAGACTTCCTGCACAAACTTTTAACTCCAGAGATTTTCACTGAGTCAGAGAGCAGTGCTTTAGAAGGGAGCTTGTAGACTTTGCTGCCACATTAGTTAGTGACCAGTTACGTCTTAAACCTGCAGTAGAAATTCCCACACTGTGTGTTGTGGGTAGTGCAATATCCTGGTATGGTATTGCAGATGCCCAGAACTTGGATATTTTTATCAGCTTTCTTCCTATGTCTTTCTGTCTGGTGATACGTGGCACTATTTCTCAGGTGGCAGGCCCCTTGACAGGCAAAGCAGTTCTGTATCTGACTCCCTTTTCTTTCTCTCTTCCTCAGATCACAGCAGCGTGCAACTTTTTCACGTACATTCGCTATATCCAGCAGGGCTTGGTGAGGCAGGACGGTAAGAGGGGAAGGTAGCTGGGTGCAGTGGGGGCCTTCTGTGAGCCACTTGGGGCAATTCTGAGGCCCTATTCAGCATGACAGGAACGGGGCCAGCTTGGGATCTCCCTGGATCTTTGAGAAACAGCTAAATGACAAAAGAGAGGCACGAGTAGAAGGGATAAGTGGACCTATTCCTTGCCCTTTGGCTCCTTGGGAGCATTGCCCTGGGGTGGAGATGGTTAGGGGTGACCCGATGGGCCAGTCCTGCTGGACCCTCCAGCATGCCTGCCTCCCTCAGTTGTGGGATGAGCCTGGTGGGGCTGCACAGTGTGACATGAGGTGGTGTTTAGTTATACCTTTCTTACTGATTTTTCTTTCTTTTCTTCTTCCCCACCCACTTTTTGCTTTGTAGTGGAGCTGATGTTCTGGGAGGTTATGCGACTCCGGAGAGAGATGTCTCTGGCCAAACTTGGGTTTTATCCCAATGAGATATAAGCAGATGCCTGGAGCTTGGAAGGAAACTGCTCCTGAGTGAATGACTTGTCAAATGCAGCCTGCCGAACAGAAGAATGAGGTGCCTCTCCAGCAGTGGCCTTGCTCCCTCCCCTACCTCCCTATGCCTGATGCTGATCATGGAGCAAAAAGCACAAGTTCCACCTCCAGCTGTCCCGCTTCTCCAGCTGTGACTGGAGTGCAGCTGCGAAGCTACCCCTTCAGAGCTGGGCTGGTCCTGGCTGCTGGTCCTGGGTGACTGTCTACAGACTGTCCTCTACGGAGACATGCAGTGTATACCCATTGTTTTTAAACTTCTGTTTTTATATGCAATCTGCTTTGGCATAGTCTGAGGCCAGCCATGTGCGAGGCAGGAGTCCTGGGCTCCCTTCTTTGTAAGCAAGTCTTTCAGGACAGATGCTGGCTGTCTGTCCGTTTGTCTATTCCACTCATTCTTTGGGGCAGAGGGTGCTGTTTGCCTAGCCATACACATAGGTTCTGCTGACAACTTACTCCTTTAACAGCCCTATAGATTCCAGCAGCACAAAATAATCTTATGGAGAACCATGAACTACCTGTTTCCAAGTTCATCCATGCTCCTTTTAAAGAAGCCTGCAAAAGAAGCTTTCTGCCAGATGAGTCACAAGAGGGGTTTGTTTCTGTTTTTAGCTGGGGATTTGGCACTGGGAACATGTAATCCAGGCTGGGGGAACAACCAGAGCTGAGCACCTGGGACCTTTGGGAGAAGAAAGCAAGAAGGAAAATTGTATAACTTGCAGCTGGCTGCAGCTTGGCTGCAGTCAGTGCAGGATGTTTTCTCCTGGCCTTGACAATTTGCTGTAGTTGTAGCAGGCAGATGGAGACCTTGGAAAATGTTGCCATGTGACAATCCTTGGTGCAGAATTTCCCCATGGTGCTCCTAGGTACATATGTCACCCACAGACAAATGCCTTTGGTTGCTTACTACTCTGGGCACTGTTGTTCACACTTTGGATAGAAATCACAGTTCCAGGACAGGTTCTTTGTCTCCAGAAAGAGCCTGCCCAGGCTGGGCATAGTCTTGAGGCCAAAATTTCCTCCTTAATATAACAGCAGACCTAGAGATGCATGTCCCTTTGGGAAACCCAGCATCTCTCAGGCTGCCATCCCCAATGAGGAAATTTGAGATGTTTCTGCATGTACACGTGAGGGATGCGACTGTATGTTTCAAAATCCACTGGGAAGGATATCACTTTTCATCTCACCTGGAGTTTCTGCACTCCGGCATGTCACCCTGTCTCTGCTGTCATCATAACTCCTGTGTTAGCATGTTGGTTCCCAGAACCAGGTTGCTGTCCTCAACTCCATTAAGTTTCATCCTCTCCTGGGAGATGCTGCAGTAGGAATTTTGTATCTTTGCTGTAAGAAATCTGAGCTGCTGTGGTTTTGTCCATGGGAGGGAGGAATAGATTGGGGAACACAGGCTTTGGTTTGGAAGGGTGACTTCACGACAGATCCGAGAAAACCTTCCTGTGGAAGACCCCTAGTGAGCACAGGTTTTCCTGTCACTGAGCAGACACTTCCTATATGCCACTGAGTTGCTCCTCAGGGGGCTCCTTTCCTTATAGCACAAATGGTATTATTTGCTAGGGGTTGGTAGCTACGTGACACCTGAGTCCTCATTGTCCCAAGAGCTGGAAGAACACATTCTAAAAATAATCAAATAGCTTTGAATCCACCTCCTTCAGCTCAGAAAAGGCTGACCTGCAGGTGCCAGTTGTTATCACCCTGGTTCTGTTTTCACTTAACACAGCTGAGCTGCCTCTGACTCGTGCTGATCACCCTAACTAGATGAGTGCCTGCATCAGCTACTCTTGGCTGAGGAAATGTGTTTCAAATGTGGAGTAAAAGCCTGGAGAATATATCTTCGGGTGAGAATGTGGCTGGGTCTTGAGGCAATGATACCCTACATTTCTTTTGTTGGTGTCTGCAGACTTGATGTAATTTGGCGTCAGCTTTTGCAGAGGAGAAGATAATAATATCTTTCACCAGCTGCAGATTTCAGGTCAGTTCTAGCCCTGGTAATTTCTCCTTGTATCTGTTCTACCTGAGCTTTTGATCTCTGCATGTCATCCTGTGCCATGAGCTGCTACATTGCACACCAGATGTGCCTACGTTACAGCACTGGGAATGAGATGATCTCCATGTAGGAAATGGCTTGTAGGACAGCCCCCCTCCCAGTGTCACTATGCAAAGCACTTTGAGATAAAAGGAATTAGAGAAATGTATTTAGTTGACTTACATTTAAAGCATAGAGAACAATTTGAAAATTAATATTAAGTCACTCCATTAACAGCAGGATGGGTGCACCCTGCTCTTTAATAAAGGAAAAATAAACGTTTGATATTAACCTCATTAAAGGTCTGGTTGCAGTTCTAGGGGTAGGTTGGTTGAGGAGCATGTGTCTGTGGGAGCTCAGGAGCCAAAAGAAAAATCAAATTTGGCTGGCTCATGACTGAGTAGTTTGATCTAGAATGACGGGCTGGAGTTTTTGGGGGAAGGTATTGAGTTCTCTCCCCCCCCCCCCCCCCCAAAACCTTGCCTCATTTGGGCAGGCTGGGGGTTGATTGTATTCACAGTAAGGCCAAGGGGAAAGGCTGACATGGTGGCAAGCCCTGTGCTGCATGTTTACTGGGGAGGTCTTGTGCTAGAACATGGCTAAAGGCATGGCATTGTGGGGAGGGGGTGTGGGGATGTGTTGACTTCAATCTTGAAGTTGTGGGAGGACAGCTTTTCCTTCTGGACTTAATGGTATACCAGCAGGCAAAGAAAGTGATGAAGAGTCTTCTATCAGGGCTGCTGAGCTCGAAGATCCTCTGAAAGCAGCAGTCAGGCAGCTATATGCTCTGTTTCTTTTGCCAGTGTGCCTCTTAAGGGACTAGGTTTTCAACAGTTTTTGTTATCAGACTGCCTACTCCTGTAGCTGTTTGCTTCTTGACTTCAGCAGGAGGCTAAGTGACAGTATTTTGGTAACAAGCAGTGTTTTTCACAGGCATTTCTTATTACAAGGCAGGCCTATGTGGTTCTTGCTAAGTGAGACTGAGGTCTGCTCAGCTGTGGTCTCTTTTACTGGCCTGAAGCACTGCATGGGTTATCCTGGCTATCCCAAAGGCTGGTTAATTCAAGGATCTTCTTCCTCCTTCCTTGCAGAGCAGTCTCCTGCTTTTCCTAGCACCAAGTGAAGACAGAACTGATGGGTGCGTTTCAGAGGCTGCTATTACAAATGCATCCTTAATGATATAGCATGAAGATTTGGCTGGGTAGGTTTTTGGCCTATGGACTCCACAGCTTTCTAGTTCATGTTTAACTTTTCTAGCTGTGCCTGTCTTGCCCTTGTGTGGTGCAGCAGCTGGAAAGGTGCTGTGGCTCTCAAGGATAAACATCCACTAAGCAGTTTTTAAGTCTGATGAGCAGGAGACTGGGCAGCAAAATACTTCACAGAGCTGACGCAGAAATAACTTGTGTTTTTTTCCCAGTGGACTTCTCAGTTTCCTTCCCCTGCTGAGCTGTGATTTAACTTGAATGCTGAGGTGACTTTTCATCCTGTGAGGTTGGGGAGGGCCAAAAGGTAACTCAAACACCAAATGCAGTTTTATCCCCACTAGAACCAGCTGCTGGGATTTATTAATTCTTCGAGGAGAGGCTGAGATAGTTGGGGTTTCTTCAGTTTAGAGAAGAGATGGCTTTGGGGAGACTTCATAGTGGCTTTCTGTTACCTAAAGGATGCCTACAGGAAATCTGGAGGGGCGCTTGTCAGGGAGTGGTGATAGGACAAGGAGTAATGGCTTTAAACTAAAAGAGGATAGGTTTAGACCAGATATTAGGAAGAAATTCTTTACTATGTGTGTGGTGAGGCACTGGCACAGGCTGCCCAGAGAAGCTGTGGTTGCCCCATCCCTGGAGGTGCCCAAGGCCAGGCTGGATGGGGCTTTTGGGTGGGAGGTGTCCACTGCCCATGGCAGGGGGGTTTGAGCTAGATGGTCTGTAGGTCCTTTCCAACCCAAACCATTCTATGAAATTAGTTTAAATGAGAGGCCACTTAGACTTTATTCGGAAACGTAAAGCAGGCTCCAGGTAAATACAGCTCCTGCAGACCCTTTCTTGTCCTTTATAACCTTCTAGGAGAAGGGGGACTGTGGCTGGGTCATCATTATTTGTGGACACACATGACAGGCAGCTCTCTGTGGTACAGAAGAGGCAGGCACAAGTGATAGGTGGCAGCTGGTTGCTGTCACAGTGTGTGCCTGACCTGTGGCAGCAGCCCTCAGACTTCTCAGGTTGGGAAGTGAGGCTGCTCTGGCTTCAGTAAAATCATTTGCTCTCCTCTTTACCTGTGGAAGTTAACAAGGAAGATCTCTTGTATTGCTGTGATGACTGTGGAGGGGAAAACAGGAGATCAAAGGCCTTTGGGAAACGAAACAGAGGTACAGAGCAGAAAACAGCATTAGGCCTCACATTAGTAATACTTGGTGAGGCCTCCAAATAACCCTGCCATCCTTTACTCCTTGTAAAATCCTTCTACAATCTTGTATAAACGGGGGTGTTGCCTTCCTTTAATAGCAGGAGTGGTCTATTACCACAGCTCTCAGGCTTCTCTGATCAGTTTAGGCCGGTGAGGGTAAGATTTACCCTGACTGGATTCACTCTCATTGGCATCATGATCTCATGGAAGGGAGAATCACCAGAGGCAGCTCAGTTTCCAGAGTCACCCAGAGGGAAGGACCTGCCACCTCTGAGACCTGGAGAACACCGACAGGTAGCAGTGACGCTTGCCTGGCCCTGAGGCCAGCAGCAGGTACGATGGAGTAGTTGGGAGGGCTGGCCTCCTCCTGCCATAGCCCTGTGGTGCTGCCCTGCTCGGCTGCTCTGTGCTTTTCAACTTCTGTCCTGTGTTAAAGCGGGTGCAGTTTGGATTGAGAGCTGTCTCCAGAGTGGGAGATCTGTAAATAATCTTACGGATTCTGTGTTTAAAAAGTAATGTAATTGGCCCTCCCAGTGCAGCGTGGCCTTGGTGTTCTGTCAGGTAGCCACAAGAGGGCAGAGGCAGCTCAGGCAGGGCCGTCCTCCGTCCCTGTGCACCCTGCCTTGGCGGGCAGAGAGCTTCCCTGCGAGCAAGGAGCATCCTCGGAGCCTTTCTCCCTTCTCTTCCTGCCTTGGAGAAGGTTTTGTGCCTGCAGGCTTGGCTTCTGCAGCCTCTTGGCAGGTATGCTTCTGTAGCCTTCCTTCCCTGCCAGCAGTAAGAGTTGGTGTTAGCCCAGGAGAACAGCACCTAGCTGATTTTGGGTTCTTGTGTATTCAGTACCAACCCTTCAGTAGTATTGAAATGCCTTGCTGAAGTGTGCTTTGTCAGGAGTGCCTCACAACACCTGGGTTCCCCTTTACTGCTGTCGTGCCCAAAGCCATGTTGTGTCCTGCTGAGGGACACTTGAGAGGGTATTATTAAGCTAGTTGTTAGGCCTCTGTTACTGAGATGAAGAGCACTGAAATAAAGAGCCCTCACCCTCTCCCTAGTGGAGAACAGAAGGTAAGGAGTAGAATCACCTAAATGTCCTTTTTCCTCCTTGTGTTTTGGGCAGGCTGCTATGTCTTCGGCAAAATGGTTGTGGGGAGGTAGCAGCTAGGCAGCAGTATGCGGTGCCTGTTACCTGTGGTGTCTGCCTGGCCCAGGGCCATCCTCTCAGTATTATTTCTCGCCCTGACTCTGCAGAATTCACAAGCAGACAGTCAGAGACGAGAGAGTCCCATGGTCTCCCACCCTCCGCAGGGCAGGGCTGCAGGAACGTGCCTGCAGAACGGCATGAAACCACATGCCTGACACCTCTCTCCCTGTGCAAGCAGACTGAGCTTTTTGGCACAGTCATCAGATTGTGCTCCCATGGCCTTCAGCCATCACACTGCTTTGAATTTGGGTCTTGACCTTAAGAGCCTCCTTTGATCCCCTTTTCCTTTCTCTAATACCATCTTCCAGAGCCCAACTCTTCAATGCTATGGAGAAGTTTGTTCCTCTCTGGGATTTGTTTCCCTGGTCCTCCAACCAATCCCACGTCCTGCACAGGATGGTTTGACCTTGCAGTCTTATTGACAGTGCTTTCTACACAGTCTGGTGGCTGCATTAAATGTAATTCAGTCTCAAAGGCAGGACAGGCTTTCTGTGTCCTTTGGGCAGAGTCTCCAGGTCCTTTTGTGCAAGCTGCTGTATGAATAGCATTTCTCGTTGTGTCCATCTGCATCGACAACCTCTGCTAGTCTGTCCTGAGCTAAAAAAAAAAACAGCTTCAAAGGGATAGTAGTAGACATTTGTCTATGTAGATGTGTTTGCCTTGCTTGAAGGACAGTGAGCAAAACCACTGGAGAGGAAACCATCGTTTCTCTTCCTCTTTCCCTCCTAAATCCTTTTTCCTTGCAATAAAGAAGAAAGAAGTTTTTATATCTGGAGGTCTGTATCCACAAATCTGCCTTTGTGTAATTCCCTTTACTTTATCATGCTCTGTAAACAGAAAAGCATGTTTGACCTCAATCTCTTCTTAGAGCTGTTGGGGAAGAGGACAGGTGGGAGCAGGATGTCTATTTGTCCTGGAGATGCCCTGATAACAAGTGCACCAGAGAAGGGTGTGCTGTGAAGAACAGTGGTCCTTGTGACGATTCACGCAGAGCCTTAGCCAACTTGAGTGATGAAGTTTTGTAGCAGTACTTTAAATATGTAGATTTACAAGTACAAACGTACTCATACCTTGATAGTATGTCCATTGTGCCACCAGCATCTTCATCGTCAGCCACTAATGTTGGTTAATATTGGAGGTTAGGGTTGTGCACAATGAGGTGCATTTTTTTTGGCACTTAGATGTTAATACACATTTAAGTGCAGAATTTAGCGGACTTTGAATGGCAAGAAGAGAGATACCAGGATCGGGAGCCTAGGGATACGGTTGCTCGTGGGAATTCCCTGGAATTGCGCCTCCTGTCCTTTACCTTTCCTTCGAGGTTACTCAGGGTTTGCAAAGGACCGTAAATCAGGCTGCCTTTGCACGGGAGGTCAGGCTGTCCTCAAATACACTTTGAAATGAAGGTTTCTGGGAATGAACAAATTAAACGCTTTCTACTAGTTTCAGGTGCAGTCAAGGAGAAGGGAGGAGGTAAGCAGGTGGCCTCAAAACTGCTCATAAAAGCCTACTATTTCAATGCTTTCATGATGACTAGTAAGTTTCCTTTGTGACAAATATGTTAAAACAGTGAAAATTATTGCTGATAGGCAGTGTTCTGTAAGCCATGGAGAAATTCCAGTTATTCTGGGTATCTGGGTAGTGTGGCCCTGCCAGGAAGAAGTCAATATCCTGGCACAACTCTGAAGTTGCACGTGGCACAGTGAACTGGGGCTGATCAGCTCTGCCAAGCCAACACGTTCCTAATAGGAGCAGTCCCTGTGGTGCCACTGGTGCTGGGTGCCAAGAGGTCAGTTTTGCTATCCATCACGTCAGTATTTCCATGTTTGAGTAAGGGCTATTGGGCCGAACTGAAAGGAGCTGGAATGCTGACTTTAGTCAGCCTGTTTAAGATGGACTTTGTGCTGTCTTACATAATTTTGCAGGCTTGTCAGAAGCCAAAATAAGCCCCCATGTAATTCCCCTCACTGTAAGAGGTAAGTCAGATAACAGGATGCTTTGTGGCCCTGCTTGCTCTGTGACTTTAATGATACCCTTTGGATTTTGGTCACCAGTGGAATGCTACATTTGTGTGCCTGTTTCTTGTGGAGTGGGTCCAGCAGAAGGCTCAAGTGTGCCGTTATGTGCTTTATAGTGAGGTTGAATGGGCTCGGTGAGCAGTGAAGCCCCTTCTAGAAGAGCTGATGTAAGCCACAAGGAATTGAGGTACTGTAGCCCACGCATAACGCCTGAGAATGGGCTGTGGTAAAAAAAAAAAAACTGCAAAGCATATGCAGCAGGCAGGTTGGCTAAGCACCAAAAGATGTGTCCTCTTCTCATAAGAAAGATTAGCAGGAAGGTAGACAGGTGTGAGGGGAATAAGGGCAACTCTGATAATGATGAAAGTCTGGGAAGGAGATGTTAATTTTTAACTTCCTTTTGGCCAGGTAGAAACTGAAATGATTCCCCATGCAGAAGAAGCTATCAGATTGGGTTAGATGAATGGGTAAAGTTGACTTGTTGGTACACGTCTGGTTACTTGTAAGTAACTTCAAAGACAGAAGAGTTGTTCACAGCCATTTGTGGAACAGCAGAAAGCCCCCAAAACAGCTCATTAAAGGGAGCTCAGAAGCTAGAGGAAATACCATCGGTGCTCCCACTCCATCCAGTAACCGCCCCAATCTCCTGAAGTCCCTTTTGACAGCCTTCAGGCTTCTCTCAGAAATTTCATAACTGCCAGCCTGAATTATCACCAAGGGATAATAATCGGAGGGGTGAACCAGGCCAGGAAGTTTCCTGGTAATGTCCCTGACGCGGGCCCCAGGTAGGCAGCAGACTTATGGCCGACATATGGGGCCCTCTGTTCCCCTCAGAAGGGAGTTGCCTATGACCATTACCCTTCTTTCCTTCTTGGCGGAGGCAATCTTGAGGTGTGGAGTCAACTTCCAGTTGACCTCCTTGCCCTAGACAGCCTTTTGTATGGACTTTCTCCCACATCCTCACCATCCTGTCCCTCAAGCTCCAGGGCCTCAAACCTATTGAGTAAGGGCACCTGGGGAGGTGAGGCAGGTAGGGAGGGGGCTCGCCTGTGACACCGAGCAGGGACCTGTTTCCATTCCTCCCCATCTCCCAGGTCCCCTCTGTCTGTCTGCCTGACAGTGACAGGGCAGGGTGTCCCCCAATATTTGGGGTATATCGCCCCAGTGCCTTTCCCGCAGGCATGGCAGGGAGTTGCCTCAGCAGTCTGACTCTTGCTCACACACCCTTTTGGCCCGATCTCTCCTCCCTGTTTTGTGTGTGATTCAATTTCATACCGCGGTGTAGACTGGTGAAACATGTCTTTGCTTTCTGTTTATGGATTTCCAGTTAAACAGACAGAAATGTTAATGGGATAAAGAAAAGAGAAGAAACAGAAAAGAGAAACCTATAATTTCTTTTGCTTTTTTTCCTCGTTTTCCATGGGCCAGGATCAGGCATCACCGAAAAGTGGTTTTTTTTTTTTTTTTTTGCGGTAAGTTATTTAAAACAAACACCACCACCACTACCAAACAACAAAAAAACCCCAAGTCCATCACAGCTTAAACAAATAGTCCCAACTAATGCCATAGTGGATGATATTTAAATGGGAACTGGGGAAACAAAACAGGGTAGAACAGGTGACTTGTCCAAGGTCAAAGGCAGAATCTGATGCTGCAGAATTCAAGCCCAGACATTGTTTTCAGGCAAATTGTTGATTTTTGCAGGGATACGAGAGGGGTCACGGAGGAATGCTGTCATGAAAAATGAACGCACTAATTCTGAAGTCATCCTGAAGGTGTTTTGCCCTCTAGCCATGTTGCACTGAATTTCAGTTACATGCATTACTAAATGTATTTTTGTTAATATTATGTGAACTTAACCATGATCTGGGTACAAGAACGAGCAAGTGATTTGAATCAGTATTGGCAGCCGAACCTTCAAGTATGCCTGTGCTTTTTTGCTCCCCTGGATTGATGGTGAAGCCTAGACTTTGCTGCTTATGTCCATTTGGGGTCATGAATATGGCCCAAAGGTCTGTTGGCTTGCAAGGGGCTATAATTTCAAGTCAGAGTGCTTGATCTGGAGTTACTTATAGGACCAGGCAGGAGGAACTGGCCGTTCTGCACAGCTCCCTGCTGAGAAACCAACAGTGTTTTCTACAGATTCAGGAATCAAATTTTCAGGCTTCTTCAAGCATCTGTAAGCAATGATTCATTTATTTATTAGTATAGTTTTTTTTAACTATTCTAATTGTTATTATAATCAGTCTAATTACTCTCCTAAGCATGTTCTTCTCGTCTCAGCTGACACATTTACATCACAATGGCAGTGACTTCCAAAATCACTCAGAAATCTCTTCACTGGAGATGATATGCTTTCCTGATCTGGGATGTTTCTTGGCACAGAAGAGGGCTGAAATGATTTCATAAGCTGCAATATGGACTTATGCTGAGAGGGCGGTAAAATGGCACAGAGAAGGGCTCATATGAAGATTCCCAGTGAAGTAGGTTGATTCAGGCCAGACCGAAAAGTTGTAAAGCATTATTTGTATATTATACAAATGTGCAGTTATTGGACGTTATTTTTATGTTACACAAATGTGCAATACCCAGGACCCATGCACAGAGGCTCTGGCTTTGTTATGGTCACTGGTCACTGATAGTAAGCCAAAATCACAGGAGAGACAGTACAGTAGGGTTGTTGTGTTTTACATGAGATGGATCACTGCTCAGTGCCACAGAGGAGTGTGGATCTGGGCACAAGATAGTTGTTTTGCTTGTCTGATTCATTCATTAACTTCGGCTACACCCATTACAACTAGGACATGTGCAATTACAAGCAATTACTGTGATTAATCTTCTCATTGTCATATAAATTCAGCACCTGGCCAGTAATGTGTGTAGTTGTCTGTGCTAAGGATGATGCCTCAGGCAAGGGTTATGCTTCTGTGTAAGGTTCCCTTTCATTTGCCGTTTTCCCACTCATTTCTTGAGTCTTGAATTTCTGCTGAGCCTTCCTTGTCTTTTTTGGCTTGACCTGAGTAATCTGTTTGACGTTCAAACATCAGTTGTGAGCTGTCAATGGGAGAGCTCTGCTACAAAATTGCACGGTCTTTAAGGCAAAAAGCCATCATTCAATTCAGTGGAGCAAAAAGCCGTCATTCACATCAGCAGATCTTCCTCATATTTGCAACCAAGCAACCTCTGCAGGGGTTAGATGGCACCTTGATTTATAAAAGAGATTGCTGACTTTGGATCTTGATTGAAGCCAAGGTATTGTTATTCACAGTAAAGTCTTGAATGCTGGATACCCTTATCTCTTAGTATCTCACAATTAACCCCAGGCAGGAGTGAAATTCCTCTGAACTAAGTGGCTAATTCTGATCAACAAGTGCAGTACAAGTTATTGTGGGCTTGCGCAAAAAATGTCTCCAGCAAAACTGGGCTTTGGGCTCCACATTTTTTCTCAGCTTCTTGCTGGCCATCTGGAAATGGATACACGTGCTGTCTAATTCTGTAGCTGGCTGTTGGACCCCTGGCTCTTTGGGGTGCTAGGAAAGGCTTTTTGATACAGAACAAAGCTGTAATTTAGGAGTTGTTCAATGATCAGAGAAGGCTTTGAATTTAATGCCTGATTGACAGGCACTCCATTCTCTCAATGAGTCCAGAAAAAAAAAAACACACATTAACTAAAGGTAAAAAGTTGGATAACATTAATTTTATGGTTCCATTTTATATTGCTGTTTACACATAGCACTTGTTACCGTAAAAGCTAACTTATCCTACCCATAATCACTGGACTTGCACCAAGATATTTCAAGAAACAAACTTAACTTTCCTTACACGTCATGAGTCGGCCTGCGTATCTTTGAACAGGGTCCCAGTTATGAGATTTTTTTTCTGCATTTCATCTTGCTGGTCACATCAGGGTGTGTGTTTTTGCTGGAATGCATTTTAGTAGTCGTTTCCTTTGAGTTAGGCTTGCCAACAAATTTCTTGTCTTTGTTCCTATTTCTAGTAGTAAACTGCGTTGTTTAACACAGATATGTCTGGTTTTTTAGCAGAGAGAGTTTAATGTTCCCAGAGGTAGAGTTACGTGTTTCTTAATGTAACTGATACGCTATAGTAATAATTGGAATGGCACTATGGCTGTTTTACATTATATTTATAGGGAAAAGTGAAGTATGTAGTAAATATTGCAGCCCTTGGTCTGTATCTTTGAACTGTTGGACTAGCATCACTAATATTTTCCTATAAACCCATATAAAAATAGATGTCTGCTATCTTTATTCAGGATTACAGATGACTATTTTTAAATCAAACCTTTTGAATGACTCAGATTTTCAGCTTGAGTACGCTGCTATTGCTCAGACAAAATGAATTGAGACAATTCATGGCTCAGTCTATAAGACATGTAGAAACGATTCCTTTATAGAAAAGATAAATCACCTACACTGCAATCTCAGCCGTGTATTTACATTTAACTCAGTAGATTTCTCGCTCTGAAATGGGAAATAAGTGACTTTATCCTGTAGCTCTTATCTGTGTAATTGTTTTCATGTTGTTTCTGGTTAGTGTCTGTCCACACCCATCCTAATTCTGTCAGCAAGTAAAATGTAAAAATATTAACTTCTGTACATAAATGAGTCCTTTTCATAATTATCTTCTCCTCCCTGTGTCATTCAGCTGTCTTGTAATGGTTCTACTTCAGCAAGAGGCTGAGCAGCATGACAAACTTCTTTTTAGACCTTGCCAATTATAAATCTCTCTATTCTTAGGACATTAAGCAGCTTAAAGAGAGCTGGAACTGAAGATCTGGTTGCCTGGCGTACGAGTATTTAACATAAGAGTTTTAGGCATGTTTTATGTTGATTTCGTGCCTTAGATTCCTTACCATGCACGTGCATTGCAAGGGAGGGAAGAAATTGAAAGGAGGCTTAATTTCAACTAACCTGGGGAAAAAGTTTAGTCAGTCACAAGTGAGGAGGTGAACTTTGGACAAGCAGAGCTGAAGTCTGTGAAAGCTAAAATTTGGAAAAGTGGATAGCTTGCCACACTTCAGCTAATGCTTGCGGATTCCCAGCAGAGATACAAGCACTGCATAAAATCAGGAAGTGTTTTAGTATGGCTGGCACAGGTGGCTTGAGCGTAGGCATCTTAATCCAGGGTGTGCACTCAGAATTATCAGGTCCTTGTTCCCCTTCAAACTATGCTGCGTAGGGATGCTCGGAGGTTCTGGGAACAGTTGCACCAGGGAGGAAAGCCAGATGGTGTATCAATTTGCAACAGTTTGCTTTTGTGTAAGAGCTTCTTCTGTTTGTATTAGGGGATTGTGTTTACTCTAGGATCAAATAGAAGTCCTAATAATCGAGCAAGGTGGGGTCACTTTCTGTTTTGAGTTCTATGACTTCTCATGGAGTGCTTTCTCTGCAGAATGAGTTTACCTATGAAGCAATTAATGTGTACTCTGGGGAAGTGGTATTGATTTAATGTAACAGGTAACCACGGACTGTCCTCCCCTGACTTATCACTTTGTCGTCTGATCTGGGACAGCCTATGTGGTTCCTACTCACAGACTTTGTCCATTGTTATGTGCCTCTGCAGCTGGCGATTCAGTTCAGGCAGGTTTATTTGCAAGGACAGGCTCCCAGTTCCATTAAACGTGACTGCGTTGAAGCCCCTGGGCTGACCTGAAGCCCACTGATTCCATTCGACCAAGCTGCCAGTTAGAAAAGCCACTGCAGACTGCTTGCTACGACACTGTAGTAAGCCATTAGGGGGTAGGAAAAAAATGGCTTTCAGACAAATTGCAAGAAGCTTCTACAGAAGTTTTCGTGTAATTATTTTTTCCTCCTCTGCCTCCCTGAAGTGTCTGGAGACTGTATTTGAATGTTCGGACAAATCTTTCTCAATGGAAATAAATCATTTTATTTGGTGACTGTTCCCAAGACATTGCTACTGTTCCCAGGCTTTGTGAAGGGTAGCAAAGAAATCTGTCTATTGTCAATGCCATAAAAGTAATTTCATTAATTTCACCCCGTGCAATGGAAAAGAGGCTTTCCACAACAGCACTGCAGTGACTCTGGACACGACTGAAAAAACCACATAGAGCATTTTTTATGGTCAACAAATGGTTATGATTTTAATGAGCCGTAGAATATGCCAGAAAAAAAAAAGAATAGTTCATTTTGAGTTACTGAAATGTGTTTTCTGAAGAGTGAAATAATCAGGAGCCATCATACAAGGAATGTGGGTTTGATTTTTTTTTTTTTTTAACAACTTCTAAAGAACATTTGAGATGTTAGGACTTAGGAAAGCATCTACTGGAAGAGGCCATGGCTGGAACGTGGCCATTTTTACAGAAAGAAAAGGATGTCTTTGCCCTAATGAAGAGCTAAAATTCAGTCAGTGTGATCAGGGAAGAGATTGCATCCTCTACATCCCCTGTAGCAAGGAGATGGTGCCTGAAGCTGTGTCCTGATGAGGCTCTGCTGGTGCTCTGAGCCTCCCAAGCTTTTTTTCAGTAAAAAGTTGGGATCTTAGACTCGTTAAATTCTTGCTTAAAGGAAAATCTCAGTGTGAGTACCCTCATTCCCATCGTGCCTCTCCCTGAAAACGTGGGGCTACATTCCTTGTTAGTTCACAGAGCTGGCGCTGACCCATGGCCTTGGGTAGAATTAATTTCTGTTTGCTGAAGATCTAGGTCACGGTTTTAACCAAGCTTAGCCAGGATGCTTTGTGGGGGAAGGAGGCACGCCAGTAAGGGCACAGTGTGTGTTACCCCTGTACTGTCCCTGCTCCCACAGCTGGGGGAGGACAAGCTCAGTGCAAGACCCAGTTCCCTACGAGACGTCCAGTGATGCCGACTGCCTCTGCTGCAGCCAGGCTCCAGCATTTTCTTCGTGCCTGTGCTCTGTCGTTTCTCACCTTGTGCATCCATGCAGAACCAGTGTCTGTAGCCAGTCAGATACTAGCAATTAGTGGGAGAATACTGGGCACCTGGTTTCAAGTCGCCTTTTCTTCTCTGTCCACCTCCTTGGTGCTTTTTCTCCCGCTCATGCACTGCTGCCGAGCCTGCTCCCTTCACACGTTTCTCCCAGCTCCGTACTACTCCTTCCAAAATACATGCCCATATCCCTCCTGCCCAGAGGTTTCTTTTGCCTTCCCTGCACTTGCTTTAGGTAATGCCTTTCTCTTCCAAGCCTCTCTGAACGTGCTGGTGCTCCCACTTGTATGCCAGGCCCTGCTAACAAGTGACTGAAGGGAAGCGAAGCCAGTCAGTTCCTGACTATTGTTTCGTTATTGGACCTGGGACAAGCTGTGTTTCTGACTCACAGCTTCCGTATGCTGGCAAGTGCTCCTGTAGCCAGCGACGTGGCTCAGATGACTTTATCGGCAAGTCTTTGCAGGTTTTTCGAGAGAGAAATGAAATCCACTCATTTTTAGAGAAACTGGTTAGTTTTAGTCCTCAGCTGGAGCAAAACTGTGCTTAAATTGCAGTGATTATATAATTTTGATGGCTAATTGGAAACTGCAGAGGGAAGCTCATCCAGGATTGCTGCATTTTTGCCCTGGGGACAAAGTCATGCAAGGCCATGTGAAGTTTGCAAACTTGGGCTGTGGATGGATGTAGTTTTACTGAAACTTCTCAAACATCTGTAGATCAGATTTCACTTTGGTGCTACTTTCAATTTTAACAAGGCAGATTTCTCCAGATGTCCTTTTTTTTTTTTTTGGTCAGGGGTCTGTGTGATCTGACTAATAGACAGAGAACTCGTACGTTAATGTGCTTATATAACAGTTTGACTTCCATGATAGTGGGCTGGGATTTCTTGGAGGGAGGGGAAGAAACTACATGAGTAATGCTGCCAGAGAGGCTTTGCTTGACATAGTCACCAGCTTCTTATGTTTTCGCAAGACAAACTTTCTGAACATGTGAGTACAATGAATAAAAGAACAAACTGCTGGTTAAAAAGCGTTGGTGACCTGTTCTTTGCAGAGCAGACCCTTTGTTCTTGCAATAGCAAGAACAGTGCATGAGACTTGGACGTCACTTCTGATTATAACATTATGCTTTTATTTTTTATTTTTTATTATTTTTATTTCTGGATTTGAGCAACTGAACAATTTTTTTTTCCATGAAAGGGAAATTTTAGAGGGTCTGAAAAAATCAAGTAGCAGGGAGAAAAGCTAATATCAAGATCTATCCTGTCCCTCCGTTCTTCTCTTTTGTACCTTGCCCTAAGGTCTTTGCGGGGGCTGAAGCCCGTTTGCCTAAGGTCCGTCCTGTAGACTGTTGCAGCATGGTTGCTCTCCTAGAACCTCTCAGGTTCCTTCAGCCATCATCGGTTGTAGCTGCTGTCTGCTAGGCACTGTTAGGCCAGGCTGTTAGGTTGGAAGTACTTTGGATTTTTAGCAGAAAAACAGTCCTTCCAGCGGGCAGGTCAGAAGCCAAACTGCTAAAGCAGCACTATTTACCTAGGCAGAGGTACAAGTTCCCTGCGGGAAAGTTTCTAGGTGTTAAAGAGCAAATGGTTTCCCCAGGACGAAAGGTAAGATAGACAAAAGAGGACAGAGCTAAGGAGGAGGAAGCATCTGTACTCAGGAAACATCTGCTTTGGAAACAAGAACTGAATGAGCAAAAAAAAATACAAGCCATCAGAAGAATAAGCTGAGTGTTTAAAAGATTGCACCGCTGGTGCTACAGTGTGTTTGTGGTTCTCCCTGCTGGAGCAGAGGCAGTGAGACACATTCAAGGAGTCAGAAACAAATGGACATAGCAAGGCAGCCTTAATACAGCTAACCACAATTGCCTGTTACTGCCTGTCTGAGAAGTTACAGCATCCAGAAGGATGTTAC